>NW_015546025.1:545630-556353 GCF_001515605.1 Sinocyclocheilus anshuiensis | reverse complement strand
TGGAAGACCAAACAAAGTAGTTTCGCTTTCACAACGAAACACACAGCGTCTTCACGACATGGCGGCAGCAACAACAGCAATACTACAGCGAGAATAAAAGTTACGCCTTCTTTCTTTGCGTGAACATTTGGGCGGCATTTTGCAAATCTTCCCACACCGTGATGTAGACATGTGGGGGCGTGTTAGAACGAGCTGTTTTAGGTAGGCGTGGCTGACTCTTAACTTTTATAAAGAATATTTCTTTGGTTTTGAGACTTTAGTCTTTGCAACTTTACAGATCTTCTTTATGCACCAAGAGCTTGTAACACTCCAAAGAGGAAGGAAAAACTGAAATCGCATCATATGACCCCTTTAAGGTCAAATATGGCTAAAGATTACTGTGCAGTATAAACTCTAGATTTCCTACTGACTGCAAAGAATTACATGTCAAATCTAAAAAAAAAAAAAAAGCATTTTGAGTCATTATGAGTCATTTAACAACGTATTACTGTCTTTGTGCATTTTAATATGTTTGAAAGACAAACGCCTTCCATTCGTGTCATTTACAGTATAATCCACACGTGCATAGCAAACAGAATGGATAATTGAGTAATATCTCGATAATTTAACAACACATTCACATGTTCACCATTCGCTGTCATCAGTTAATGGTCCTACTGGTTTATTGTTAATTAGTTAAATTTGACATTTCATGGTTTAATTATTTGCTTTGCACAGTGCCATGTTTAATACACTTCATGATGTTGATAACAAAGAATGGAATAGATTTTCTTGGTTAGGTCTAAAGTAATCTAAAAGTAATCAAGTGTAGTCTGAATATATAAGCTAATATGTGTAGTCCAACAGATTGTTACTACTGTTTTCATGATGAAATATGTAATCAGTAATGAACTACAATTTGTAAGTAATCTACCCAGTCTTAAATTAGTTTGAACATGACAAGGTTTGCATAAAATATGTTTTGAAAGAGAAATGTAATGGCTAACTTTTTTTTTTTTTTCAATTATAATGTGTGACATTAACAATGAAATAAACTCTAAAATTACAGCAAATAAATTAAAGCTAAATAGACATTTTAAAAGAACAAAAAATAAAATAAATGGCAAAAGCGCATAACAGAATTACTAAACCGTACACTAAAATTAAAATGAAAAATATAAAAATAAAACAAATTTAAAATATTAATAAATACTATAATATAACACTGCAAGTGACATGGTGCTTTAGGTTTGGATTATGAGGGGTGTTAGGGTGTTCGTTTAGTAGATGCTTATATACTGGCCCACGCAAACACAGCTGTTATTCACACACAGCATCTTTCCCACTTCAACAGAACTAAAAACATGCATTCAGTTGCTGGTTTGTCTCCATAAATCCGAGCCCAACAGCGCATGTCTGTATCTACCTGGCCATAACTGCTTGCTCACGCTTGGTTGCCTGCGCCCTTAACGACTCTCTCAGGGCCAGCCATTACAAGTACTCACTGATTTCCCTCCCAGCCAGGTGAACATAACATGTTGTCTCGACAGCTGTTCCGTGAAACGCCTCGGGCATCTGAATGTTCTCAGCTGCTGGAGTGTGGCACAAGCGGCACACAGGTCATGGGTTTGTTCCCCATGAAACACTGATATAACGTGAGCACTGACTCCACTGTATGTCTGTAGAAGTATGTAGCAAAATTAATGCCTACAGCCTGCTTTTACATCTACAGTACAGTAGTAATGATGTAAGGAAGTGAAAAGTGTGCTTAATTGAATTGTATGTGCATTTATAGTGTACTTCAGATCTTAAAAGTATATAAAGTATATATAATAAACTGTACTTGCGGATAATAAATATTAATAAAACACCATTTATGTGTAGCCTACTTAAAGTGAGTTCACTTTCATTACTAGGTTTCTTAACGTACCTAAGTACACTTTGTAAAAGTTTTACTTTAAAGCACATTTTAAATCATTGTTTTAAAATCTTTTGTCATGTTTAAAGAAGTGCACTTATTTTGATGTGTTGACTGACATACTAAAGCACATGTAAAGTACTTGATTATAGTTTTTACTGTAGTGTGTTATTCGATATTACATTTAAAGTGAATATATTTTAAAGT
The DNA here is from genome assembly GCF_001515605.1 of Sinocyclocheilus anshuiensis. Classification (NCBI taxonomy): domain Eukaryota; kingdom Metazoa; phylum Chordata; class Actinopteri; order Cypriniformes; family Cyprinidae; genus Sinocyclocheilus; species Sinocyclocheilus anshuiensis. Next base: position 554,249 of record NW_015546025.1, on the reverse strand, counting down.
GAAACTTCATCATTACAAATGTGTAATTACAACTATATTTAATTGCATAACATACAAGTTTCAATAGAAATGACATTAAAGTATATTTTAGTTTACCATAAATGCTTGTCAGTACATTCAGCAGTAAACTTTAACCATATTTCAATGACAATATATTTATGAAATTACATATAGAGATATACTTAAGTCCTACTTAAGTTGGTCAAAAAGCACTCTTAAGTTTAAATAATTTCATATAAATTTAAACTATAATACATTTCATACATTCAGTTTACATGCAGTTGAGTGTCTGGAAACATTACATTCAGTTCACTCTTTGTTTAAAGGGTTAGTTCACCCAAAAATGAAAATTAGCCTGTGTTTTACTCACCCTTGAGCCATCTTAGGTGTATATGACTTTCGTCTGAAAGAAGAATCCAATCGGAGTTATATTAAAAATTGTCCTGGCTATTCCAAGCGTTATTATTGTAGTGGGTCGGTGTTTCTCTTTAAAGGGTTAGTTCACCCAAAAATGAAAATTAGCTCATGAATTACTCACTCTCAAAGCATCCTAGGTGCTACAGAAGGCCTTTGTTCACCCCCCGGAGCCGTGTGAGGGACGTTTTATTATGGATGCGCGCACTTTATTTAACGTGTTTTGGACTGTTGAACAGAAACACCCGCCTACTGCAATGATAGAGCTTAAAAATGCCAGAACAATAAAGTATAACTCCGACTGGATTTGTCTGAAAGAAGACAGTCATATACACCTAGGATGGCTTGAGGTTGAGTAAATAACAGGCTAATTTTCATTTTTGGGTGAACTAACCCTTTAAAGCATATTATTTCCTTAATAAGTACTCTTTTTAAAAGTATACTTAAGTGTACTTCTTTTTCACAAGGGTGGCCTTGAATGAAAAAAAGACTGTCCTCTGTTGAAGTGTACAAAAGTTGTCTTAAGTTGAGTTCATTCTGGGAAGCCTCCATCTCAGGTGTACTTGGAGTTGAAAAGCAGCTTGTGTTCTTGTAAGGGGAGGGAGAGCGTGTACGGGTGAAGGATCACGGCACGTGTCTCTCCCAGTCATCTCCATGGACAGCAGTTGCTATGCAGAGGGCAATACTGAGAGATGGTCATGCGGTTCAGCTGGTACACATGAATGAACATGCCCATTATGACCCTGCTGTTACAGATACTCTCAGCCAAATCTTTAAACAAAGTGTACGACCCGTATTTAGCTGCACATAAACATCAGTCTGATGAACATTCAACATTTGAGTTCCTTTTTCCCCACACATAAATACAAATTGTATAATTATATATATATATATATATATATATATATATGTGTGTGTGTGTGTGTGTGTGTGTGTATGCAAGCCTATTTGTGACCTTGGAGCACAAAAGCAGTCTTAAGTCGCTGGGGTATATTTGTAGCAATAGCCAAAAATACATTGTATGGGTCAAAATAATACATTTTTCTTTTATGCCAAAAATCATTAGGATATTAAGTAAAGATCATGTTCCATGAAGATATTTTGTAAATTTCCTACTGTAAATATATCACAACTTAATTTTTGATTAGTAATATGCATTGCTAAGAACTTCATTTGGACAACTTTAAAGGTGATTTTCTCAATATTTTGATTTTTTTGCACCCTCAGATTCCAGATTTTCAAATAGTTGTATCTCGGCCGAATATTGTCCTGTCCTAACAAACCATACATCAATTGAAAGCTAATTTATTCAATAATTTCGAAAAATTGACCCTTATGGCTGGTTTTGTGGTCCAGGGTCACAAAACATTTAATTACGGTAATAAAACAATCAAACAATATATTATTTGATTTTTGAGGTATTTACACATAATGGTAGTACTTGTTTTACAGCTTTCATTTTTTTCTGATTTTAATCATTTTTAAATCATTATATTGTGGTATTTTTTTTACTGTAATACATATTATTATAGTAATGTGACTATATTACATTATATATATAATAATGAGAATCTGTGGTAATCATAACTTAGATTTATGTGAATTGTAAATAAGTAAATAAAACATCTGAAGACAATATCTTTATGGTATCAGGCCCCTTTTTTTTTTTTTTGAAATATAAACTTATTTATTTTTGGTGAAAGATTTTATTGATTCGTTGTTACTATTGTTTGAGACTTCAGACTGTTATTCGCGTTCTTATTGATTAATATGATATCTTTGACTTTACACATGGGTTTTAGTTGAATGTTTTAGTGCTATAGTGGAAATTTGAGAGATTAAGGAATAAAAATGCGTAATTTTACTATTTGATTTATTTCTAAATCACGCTTCACACAAAACACAAGCTGTTTGAAGAGAACAGATGATTGTATGGTACAGTCTGACGTCAACGATAAGTCTTCGCTTGCCTGCTGAGTTACATCACGCTGAAATACTTCACTCTTACAAGTTTGAGCAGAATAGTTGACATGCTGTAGGGTTCTTTAGTCCCTGAGGAGAAATAACATGCGTTCTAGAGTACTTACAGTATACAGTTACCTCTATCTGTCAGATCATGAGTTTGTCCGTTCATTTTATTCATTACCTTTGTCAACCAACACAGCAAAACAGACAAACAAACCTCTTAGACATACTAGGATCTCTCTGGTTCTGCTCTCAGACTGAACTAAATGAGTTGGGATTGATCCATGTAAATCATTATCATTGATCCAGGGTTTTTCTACATCTTCTTGCATCCCAGGTGGATTCAGCTGACAATACTGATTGTGTTGAAGAATGTGTCCCTTCTGCCTAGGATGAGGTTTATTTTCTGTTCTGTGCTCTTACGCAAAGAAAATGTATTTCCTTATATAATAATTGTCAATATATTAAATCATTCAATGTATACTGAAAATCCTAAAATTGTAATTTTAGTTTTTTTCTTAAGTACCATCACATATTTTCATATACGTAATGTATAACTATGCATACAAAAAGGGAGATAAAATATTAAAGGGGTCCTATTCTGCTCTTTTACAAAATCTTGATTGTGTTTTGGGGGTGTACTAGAACAGGCTCTCATACTACTGCCTTGGGAAAGCTAGCGTGTCTCTGACATAGTGATAACACTCGTTGCCTTCTCTAGTGCAGCTCAACCAGGTCTCGTCCCATTCGTCGATATTTGTGATATCACAAATCCCGGAAAATATGCATTGTAGTCCAAACGAGTCGTTCGTTGTAGTTTTTGAAAAGTGATTTCTGTTAAATAAAATATCTCCTTTTGAAGTGGACTTTGAGCTTTGTAACTTAGCAGATCTTTTTTATGCTCAAACAGCAATGTTGCAGACTAACTAAAGTTGAAAAAGTGAAAAAGCATAATAGGACCCCTTTAAGAATATGTGTTATTCATTGCATTCGTTGCTATATTTTCTTAAATGTATCACTATATAGCTATGCATAAATATAAGCACTATAGTTTCCCATATGGAAATGTAATATTTAATGTATTGCATTATATTTCCGCATATATATATTTTTTGTAGTTATTATGAATAAGAAAAATCAGCCTGTTTAACTGTTTAAATCTAGATCTACTATGAAATTCATCAGTATTTAACCCTTGATGTTTTGGCCTATTATTATTATTATTATTATTTGTTGTTCTTGCCAGGTTGCATTATGTTTCTATCTGTTTCTTTAGCAGCTGAAAGGGGTGTGTATTGTGTAAAGGTCAAAGCTGTTTCCCCACTCTCCCCAGTCACATTAGAATAAAAAGGACAGTGTCACAGAACACATACATATGCACATGCGCCAAGATGCATGCAACACTCAGATGTAAATGTCCTGTGATTGTATTGTGAGGTGCTGTTGTTAGTATGAGACTCTCCTAGCATCACTCCTTATGTTGTGACGTAACACACAGCTGGAGGACGCTGCTCTTCTGCTGGATTCCTGCTCGGTTTGAGACCTGGATAATTCCCTTTGTCACGTGCATTGCTGCAATGCATACAAATGGCCGTTTATATTTGTCACAAGAGCTTATTTTATTCAGAAAACACTGAACCATGTGCCCTGTCATCATTTACCAGTATCCCACAAAAGGGAATATTTATCTTGGCTCTGACTGACTTCATATGAGGAAGGTTTTGTGTTGAAACTCTCTATAATTAGAGCTCTGGTTTGGACACCATCAGGCAGCAGCTCAATTGCTCCAAATGGAAATAAGCTTTTAAGAGCTTTTGCCGTTTGTCTGTGAGTTTTGACCACAGTGATGCAAATTACCAGGGTTTCCCAACATGTAATATTAGTGGACACTTGAAACCATTTATTTCATAATATAAATAACTTAACCTTACAAAAAATGGCTGTGTGTGGTGAAGTGATGGAAATACCAGGGTATTTTAATAAAAAGACTTCACACTTTAGAAGCTTTATTTTCCAAAGTACAAAAATGTACGTGGTGCTTGCATTAAAACAAGAATAAAAATACTATTAAAAACTAAATCAATTATAAAAGTGAATGTAAATATATATTTAGATACATGAAGTGAACAATTGATATATGTAATAATAATATTATTATATATATTATATTGTGTGTAAAACATTATATATACACTATCATTGGTTCACTTTTTATGTTTACGTCTAAATGCATTTACATTTGTTTTTTCTTATTAATTATTAAATGTAGTATATGGTAGTTTAATATGTGGTAATCCTTCTCAACCATAGAATCAAATATTATTCATATTTGATACTATTACCATATACTAAGGCATTTCAAAGAATTTCAGGTAAAAAAGGTAAAATACCATATAAAAAGGCCGTGATAGGTCCAAAAACCTTAAAAAAAGGTTACAAATAGCTAGTTTTATTTAATTTATGACTTTTCTGAAATAAGCATGAGAACACCTTTTGCTAATTTATTTATCATGCTGAAAAATGGGGGAGATTAAATCAATTTTCATATAATAATAATAATAATGATAAAACTTGTAAAAAATATAATAAAAGCAACAAAAGGATATCAATTATTATCCTATTTTATAAACGTAAAGCAGTCCTATTTTAACGAAAGGGTATAATTTTATAAAAGAAGAGCTGTTTGGGCAGGTCCATGTGTAAAAACTAGCAAAGAAAGACGCTGGATTAAAACAGTGTACAAACAAATATCTCGAGTCTGGGGAAATTGGAGCAGATCTGATTTACGTCTTTACTAAAGTCATTTGGCTTTGAGGAACGCACGCCGACTCTCGCGAGATTTGAGTTTGAACTGCTATGTGAGCGGAGCAGCCAGACGGAGGCCAGTGAGTCAGAGACGAGGACGGACCGACTTCAACCCGACTAAACAACTCCCTCAAGTAACTTAGCCTTCTTCTGACACAGCACTCGGAGTTTGTCGCCTGAGATGAAATGCTTTTACGTGGATGACTTGAAAGGTGAGTCGTTGTTGTATTTGGCGAAATATAAGGCTAGTTTGACGGTTTGGCTAACGGTCGTGTGTTCGCTTTCACATTCGCTCGCGCTGGGGGACGTGAACGCGAGCATTTACGCTTTTATCTCACAAAGACGAATCTCACACTTGTCCTATTACAACAAATAACCGCCTATTAGTAGTTGTACGCCCGCTAGCTGGCGTGTAGGGTCGTAAAATTGCTTGAAGGGGCCTGTGGTGGGTCCGACATGAGATGGACCTAACTTACCCTAGGCATGTAGCGTTAGCTAGCTATCGCATTGTCCGTTTGTTTCTGCTGGTTCCGTTTAAATTCACACCTCCGTAACCAGGAAGTTTGCTCAAATTAAACATTAGCCTAGCTTTACCGCTGCCGTTAAATGTCACTAAACCTTTGATCTGCGTTATACACGGATGAGATGTTTTAGAGCCATTGTTAATGGCTTGGTGGTTTATTTAGCAACAGATCTCACGCCTAATATGACTGGATAGATACAGACTAGCGTTACATAATCAATCAGTCAATCGAGTTGTAGTCATTGTGCTTCGTGTTGAGACTGGTAAACATGTTGCTGTTACATATTGTGCGTAATGGTTAACCCTTATGAACTAGTACAGCTCTGTATAAATCGAGTGGGTTTTGCTGAAAATGTGGATTGAGATGTTAGTAAATGCGTCACCCAGCCTCACAGTTCAAAGGGTGATTTAGTGTGAGGATTGTCCCCAACTTACCCAAGAGAGTCTATTGTAGTAATAATGAGAATGAGTTAACTAGTTTCTGGGATCATGGCTGGAAACCTCCCACGGCTGTTGTCTAGAACTAAGTCTTGGTTAATCTTAGAACTGTGGAAACTGTTGGTTGAGAGGTGTTGACCTGTGTCTGGTGTAGATGTTGATTCAGCGTACACTTTGCCATATCAGTCTGAGTCAATATTAGAGATGTGAGATAAAGAAATGCGTGTTGTAGGGTGTCAGAAGAGCTCTATGAGTTAGGTCTGTTTTCATCATTCTGCTGCTGGTCAGATGGGGGATCAGCATCTGATGTATATCCTGCATGGAAGCAGCTTATCTTTAGTGTCTATCAATCAATCATTTATTTATAAAGCACCTTAAAAACCGTGAAGTTATACCAAAGTGCCGTGCAAGAAAGTCAAAAACAATAATAGCAATTAATTAAAATACATAAGTAAATACCTGAAAAGCTACACATTAAATGCCTGTGAGTACAAGTCGTGATTTGAACATCTGCAGAGAGGTCGAAAAAAGCACAGTGTCTACCAATGTGGTCTGATTTTGATCGGAAACCAAGGGAGATACAGATCATTTTGAACCCTACAACACCAGCGGATGACCGCAGACATTTGTCATAGTGAATGACTTAGTATTTTTGAAAGTGACAGAAAAAAACTCATCTTGGCACAAAATAGACATTGCTCATAAATTATTACATATCAAATGATTTAATTCTTTAAAATATATAAGACTGGACTTCTACAGAATTGTACTTGTTTATGCAAGTTATTACAGTAGCTATTACTGGATAATCCAATGCATAATATGTAACAGCAGCATGTTTATTGACCTAATTTGGCATAATATTTCTGATTAAAAAAAAAATATATGTGTATGTGTGTGTATATATTTTATGTTTTCCTTTCTTTGTTTGTTTGTTTATATACAAGTAATATTTAACAGAAATATTATGCCAAATTAAATCAATAAACATTTAATAAAATGTGATGTATATAACTTTGTTTATATGCAAGGAAACAATAATTTCTGAAAAAATATTACTTTCATGTAGTTGTGTGTGTATATATACGCACACAAACACGCACACACATTTTTTTAATATATATAAATAATATTGATCAGAAATATTATGCCTAATTAAGTCAATAAACATTCTGATAAAATATTACTAATGTATAATAACTGTTTTTATATATTTATATTTATTTGTGTTTACAAGTAATATTTATCATGTGTATATAGTTTATTTATATATAAATAATATTTATCAGAAATATTATGCCAAATTAGGTCGATAATCTTATCTGTAAACTTATCTGTGATTTATTATCGATGTGTTGTTGTTGTCTCCGTGTACTGGAAGCTTGTGACACTATAAGAAATTCCTTGTATGTGCAAACATACTTGGCAATAAAGCTCTTTCTGATTCTGATTCTAAACTTTAAGCAAACAGTCTGCTACTCTCTTATTATGATGCCTATATGATTTAATGCAAAGCAGTCTTTTATGTAGGATCAGGATTTAGATGTCCTCAATCTGAATATCTGGGTGATCTCATTCTGCCACAGGTTATTAGACCAGATTTAGCAACTTGGATGACCACAAATGTAGCAGAGGATCTGTTTGAGAAGATTGTGAAGTTCTTTCAGGAAAAACACAGATCTGTGTGTATTTACCTTGTTTACAAATTCCCCATGGTCTTGTTCTTGACCTTAATCAAAGTCTTGGGCTTGTTTCTCTCTGCGTAGCTGGAGAACAATGAGTGCTTTATGCTTGAGCTGGAAGTGCCATGAAATCAGGTGGCTTACTAAACGCACACCAAACTGAGCTAATAAGAGTTTGTGTGTTTTGAAAGCCAGATGTGCCCCAGAATGGCAAGGGATGTTGTTGTAGTACCTCTTTAGCCAATGTGTGTTAACACAGTGCATTAATTCTTCTAGGAAAAAGTTTTCAGTGACATGAAATTCAAATTCTTTGCTGTAGAGACAAATGTTTTTGCCTGCCTGCCGCAGGCATCAGTGTTTAAAGCATGGCTGGTAATGTAGTTGATGAATTCTTTGCGTGTAGAGGTCAGGTCCTCATTAAATTGGCCACAGTGTTTATGCATGCTTTCATCATAAGTCCCCACAATGCAGTTGTTTCAAAGACCTCACTGGCAGTGCTGCAGCCATTTATCTAATGACTAGTAGGTAATTTCTCTTATAATGTACAATGCAGCTAACAATTTAGTATAGCAGCTTTCAAAATAATAGTGATTATAGGGCTGTTCACACTAAGAATGATAATGATAACTAGAAAGTTTTAATAATCTAATTCTGTGAGAAAGGAAGGTCCAAATTAGGGCTGCACGATAAATCGCATGCGATATTTAATGCGCATCTTGTCAGAAAGCCGGTTCTGTAATCAGCGGTAAATCTCCATCACCTGTGGGCTTTCACATTGAGCAGCATTAACTA
>NW_015546025.1:545404-545592 GCF_001515605.1 Sinocyclocheilus anshuiensis | reverse complement strand
TAAATATCGCATGCGATTTATCGTGCAGCCCTAGTCCAAATCATAAGTAGAACGGTAATACAGAGGAATGTGTCATTGGAATCACTTTTAAAATGATTTTTTCTAGGGGTGCTCTGATTGATCGGCTACCGATCACTATCGGCCGATAATCACGTTGGGATGATTGATCGGCGGTCTCTAAAAAGGCC
>NW_015546025.1:541228-545367 GCF_001515605.1 Sinocyclocheilus anshuiensis | reverse complement strand
TCTCTCTCTCGCTCTCTCTCTCTCTCTCTCTCTCTCAAAATATGCAAATGGCTTCAGATCACCACATATCGCGTCTGTCTATAAGCGAGCTGCACGCTGCACAGTTGACACAGGAATTGTCACTTGCACAATCGAGGCAGTGTCACAAGCGTCACTAAAGTTTATAAATTGCATTACTTTTTCATTCTTGCCAGTGTTTAACCATTAAGCGCTCGCGCGCACTTCTGGAGACCGTGCACTCATGCACACTCGCAGTGCACACACATAATGTCAGGTTCACATTACTCCATTTGCAGTGTGTATGTGGTGCGTATTTTTTCCGCGCTCATGTTAACGGATTAATAAAGCGTGCACACTGCAGACGGTTGCGGTCCAGCAGTGCGTTCAGGAGTGGTGCGTCTGCTGCATTGCAGAGATCTTTTCCGCACCGAGTCTATTTTTGCTGCGCTGCAAGCTCTGAATTAAAGTGACAGCACATTGTTTGCAGTAAATATGAACATGAATTGACACGAAAATGTAGTAATTACACCATAAATGCATATTATTAAAGTCTACTGTGTTTCACAATCAACACATATAGGCTATGGCTTTTTGGCCAGGTTTAAAGGAAAAGAGCACTTTTAGATCAACAAAGGCAATAATAGATGGCACTCGTGGAGGAAGGAAAAGGTAGGTAAGTTCTTTATGAACCGCAGGATTGCTTGTAATAAAGATTTCAATGCAAAAGGAAAGGCAGTAGAGCTGACTATTTCTGTCAATGGTAAGTTTGTAAAAAACTTACTTTTAAAGTAAAAAGCATTGAATAATGTGTTGTTTATATTTATTGTTTAAACATGTCTGTTTATTACTGTACTGTGTAAAAAAAAAATTGCAATGCTTAAAAAGCATTTTCAGTGACAATGTTTAAATTTGAAATTATGATGGATAAATGTTGTGTTTGTGGTAAACAGCCATGATTCAGTAGCGGACTCCTGTATGAAAGCTGCTTCTCCTCTCACAAGAGTCACCTAAGAGGGGAATTCCCCCCATTTTCAAAAATGAAATTCAGGCCCTGAATAAATGTCTAAAAATCCTGATTGGAGTATCAATATAAATAGTTATTAATGATAAAAATAGTTATTAATGATAAAAAGAAAGCTTTAAAAAGATCGGTATCGGCAGATACTGCTTTCTGTGATCGGCCTCAAAAAACCCTGATCAGAGCACCCCTAATTTTTTCCAGCTGATGAAGGATAAAACATTTACAGCCAATCAGAATCCACCAACATTAAAGCGCTTGAGCATTTAAAGTGGCAGATGAAACCACTGCAGTAGAGCTGCGCAATTCTGGAGAAATTGAGAATCACATTTCTTTACTAGAGGTTCTGTCAAAATGTTAATTGCTGCAGAATATGATTGAGTGGGTGTTTGAATTTGAATCTTTTAACGTTATACCATGCTTCAGTGTCATAAGTTTACTTGTGCATATGCTTAGCTGTTTTCTTTGTTGTGTGAAAATGTCTTTCTGTGCTCTGGCTGCATTGCTGTAAGGGAGTGTTTCCTCTACTGCTGTGGTGACTGTGTCTTGTGAAACAGTGTTCAGGAAATTCAGGGATACACGTGTTTGGTAAAGGAAGTGTGTACATAGTGTGTCTATGTAACGCCATTTCTATGTATTTTAATCTGGTAGGGCTCTAGTTCGTGTACTGTAAACAGAAACTGCCCTTTGAAAAGGGCCAGGACCATGAATCACTTCATGAAAGAGAATAAACGACTGATATTACTGGTTTACGTATACTGAGTTTTTCCACATAAACCATATATGTGTTTACGTAATTTTGCATGAAAGCTGTCATTTCCTAAAAGCTACAGATAAATCTGATCCGGACACTTTCACTTTTGTAAGAACACTCTATATCCGGAGATAAAGGGAACATGATGGCAAGTGACGTGCTGTTTTGAAAGCCACATTAATGCAGGTGTTTCGATGCGGAGGCTTGACTGCTTTTTATATTTCTCAATTTGTTTGCATTACACTTGCCAGTGAAGTTTAATTTTAAACTCATGCATTCATACTCGCACACAGTGTTGATATTTTCAGCTTCACTTTCCCCAGCTGATATTGTGTACAGCAGCCGTATATAGAAAGCCTGTGTTTAGCGCTCATCAGTTGTGGCTAAATCTTACTGCTGAATGAGCTGTGGAGGCCAGCTGAACTGGGAGCGTTTGGATCAGATGGTGACGTCTTAATCTCCGTCCTTCATTCAGCATCTGAGAGTGAAGCTCCTTTTAGATTAGCTACTCAACCTGCAGCAGTGTTAACACTATCATTCACCAGCTAGAGCTTGTTAATCCTGCTGTGTGTCATGATATTGAGACTAGAGCCCGACCGATATATCGTTTTGCCGATATTATCGGCCCATATGAGCCTGTCGCCGATATGAATTTTTTTTTTACAGAACATATAACGCAGATAAAATGCTTGAAATGGTGTAATTACTGAGTTTGTCCAGCAGAGCGCGCTCCATTGTTTGCTACTGGCGACCTGGATGAAACGCTTTAAAGCTTAAGTCTATGGAAAACCATTGAAACTTTGAACGGCCATATCTCCGTAACGGCGTGGCGAATCAGCACCAAATTCGGGGGATCCCTTCAGCTCAAGGAACCCTCTCAAATGCGAATCAAGTGTACGTCTAGAGGCCCGCTTTCGAATGAGACCACCCCCGCGTCGATAGGGTTCGGGAGTTACGGGTGATTAATTTCGCGTTCCGGCACCGACTGATCAAGCGTTCCCGGGGGGCTACCGACATGCGTAAGATGGCGTTCGAGAGGGCTCCTCGAGCTGAAGTGATCCCCGAATTTGGTGGAGATCCGCCGGCGCTTTCGCGAGATAAACGGAATAAAGTTGAATGGAATTGAAGTAAATTAAAGTTGAATAAACTTCAACTTTACTGTTCAGTGCACTGATGTCAGACTCATTTTGGATAATAAAGTTTATTGTTAAATGCCCTGCCTCCATTACGTATTTCTGTGACGTCATTATAAGTGTCTGATCACCACATTTGAGTGATCATTGCAAAAAATGTTTATGTATATATATTCTGTTTATGTATATACTGTATTCTCTCTATATATATATATATATATATATTAGTACCAGTCAAATGTTTGGACATACGAATGGGAAAGTGTCCAAACTTTTGACTTCCTAATTTATGTAACTGAATTGAAAACATTGTGAGGAACAACAGTATTTTACTGCATATTTTGCTAAATGTTTGTTTTTCTGGACAAACAAACCAACAAAATGAATGAATTGTCCCTTAAAATGCTGATTTGAACAAGACATCATGTTTTGTGTGGGATGTGTTTGGTTATTGCTTCAGTTTGTCTCAGTGTAGAGCAGCTTGCTCATTGAAGTTTGACGACATAACCTTTTAACCATTTATCACAATACTCTGGTACTTGTTGAAAAAAGTGGCTTGTTATTGGAAAATCTGTTTAGGGAAAAAAAGTTGTGCTTTTGTCATTTAACAATGCTGTTTGTTCTGTTCCATATGTAAACACACAGGATACTGAGCTATTCCTGTTTTATTACGTCTCTTGGCACAAGCGCGCCTGTTAGCCAGAGGTCATTTTGCTTGGTTAATATTGTATTAGAGCCATTGAACACTACTGGTTTTAGCTCCACCTGTCCTTGTTCAGTCTGCTGTGTTCTTTCCCATTTAGATTGGAATAGAGATGGATTATACCCAACCTGAATAAGCCTTTTATTTTAGCTGCTCATCTGACAGCAGTTTGGAAAGCAGCTCGGGGATTTTGGATTTGGTGTGTTAGGCTTAATATCTGATCAGAGCTTTGTGTGGAGTATAAATATCAGTGTGATCAACGCCATACAAGGTGAAACGTGGTGAGTGACCAGGAAGTAGCAGGCCCGGGCTTTAGGAGTAGAGCGAATGTACGTCGTCACGGTGAGGAAGTCTGTCCTCAGTGAAGAATGCTCCCGGAAATTGCTTTAATAAGCTCATTACAGAAATCCCACTGCATTCTGTACACATGCCTGCACACAGGATGCTTGCCAGCCTCTGAGAGGTAGGGGTGTGTGTGTGTGTGTGTGTGTGTGTGTGTGTGTGTGTGTGTGTGTGTGTGTGTGTGTGTGT
>NW_015546025.1:540723-541139 GCF_001515605.1 Sinocyclocheilus anshuiensis | reverse complement strand
TATTTTAAAAAATATAAAAATTGAAAATAGTTTTTTTAAATTTTAAAAAAATTTAATTTTTTTTAAAAAAAAAAAAAAAATCTTTTTTTTTTTTTTAAATACTGCACATTTACATTTTTCTCCCAAATACAATCTGGTAAATACTCCTTTAAAAAGTGTTTTTTTATTATACATTTTTTATTAGTAGACTAGAACACGTGGATATGTTGTCATTCTTGCACTATAATACTGAACTTTGATTTCAGTGATTTGGACTATGAGATGGACACTTGCTTCTTGCACTCTTTACTTTTGCTTTAAAAAAAGGATTTCATAGAAATTTGGATGGTCATCACTAGTTTGCTTGGTACAGTAGTTATTAATTATTTATTTACTATTTATTTGTTAATCTAATATCTTGGTGTTTTTCCCCCCAT
>NW_015546025.1:532725-540663 GCF_001515605.1 Sinocyclocheilus anshuiensis | reverse complement strand
TACGTCAACTACCTGTTAGCAGTCAGCCTTTTACTAGGGGTATAAACAGATTCTGAGTAGTTAAAGATTGTTGTGATAACAAAATAATGTTCAGAAAATAGTTTTCCTTTGCCCCAGCTTGTCAGGCTGGATTGTTTGTCTGTTGTCTCCTGGACACAGTGTGTGTTTGTTTACTATAAAAGCGTTTACACCCAGTAAATGAATTTCTGTGAAGCTCTCATAGTTGTTGTTAACTCCTCCAGTGTTTAGATGAACTCCCCAAGACCCCTTTAGTAAACAAAGACCCCACACTGGAACATCACTAGTTTTGACTTTTACTGTAGCATTGTGATAAGTTGAAATTCTCATAATGGCGCCCTGACTGAATATTAAAAGCTAATGCTTATGATGTCTTTTGTTGTACCAATGACTAATTAGGGTAATCACATGGAAATATGCCTCACTGGGGTTCTCCGCTCACTAATATATTCATTTTCCTTAAAGTAGTTTTATGATTGGTCGTTTCTAAAAAGTACCAGATCTATAAAAGAAAAACGTATGTTTACAGTTGTTGCAGCCTTGAGGGAAATGAAGCATGGGAAACTGTCCTTGATGAGCTAGAAAAAATTTGAGTAATGTTCATATAATGTGTCTAAACAGCATACCACACTGGTTAGACAAGGTAGGTGTGTTGTGGGAATGTGTTCAACAGCGTCAGCTGTTTTGCATTGCAGCTCTCAAATCCGTTTTGTTATTTGATTCTGTGTGCTTTATTTCTCATCATCAGCTCAACCAGCAAATGTTGATTAAAATGAGCAAGAGCTGTTTGCACATACCAGTCAGTGTTATCAGGACTAGACTAAACCTATAGAGCAAAACAGTGAAGATGTTTTCAACTTTTGTGTTGTGTTGGGAATACGATGAACTCCAAATGAGAGTAATGTGGCTGTTAATGGTATCTTGTCTTTCTTGAGTGTTATCAGCTTGCCGTGGCATTTGTCTCAAGGGCTCATACATGTCCTTACGTGTGTTTTGACAAGTCACCTCAGTGGTATTGGGTGTATCTTAGGTGCATGCAGGAAATCAGCATTGAACACAACGCACGTTAAAATATATGTTAGGCCAAATAAGTTTATTTATTCTAAGTGTTCCTGCTCTTCCTTCTGTTGTTATCTGGGGAACATGCTGGAACAATCATCTATCTCAGTTTCCTTCTATTACATAAACACACACATGGAGATCTTGGCATCTGCTGTTAATAATAATCCCTGAAACTTGCTCAGGTCAACTAGTTGAAGGTTGAGATTCCTCTGCTGCCTGGCTGTGAAATAATCAAGGTTTAAGTCACCAGATATGTGGCACCAATGTTAAATAGATTAGTAAATGTATTATTTAAAGTAATTACAAACAAGTAATATAGTTCATCTTTCTCCAAGCAATGTAGTTCATTAATGTAACTGTATTATATTCAGGATGTATAGACTTGGAGTATTATGTGGTGTACTTTTATCTGCTTTTTGCTATCTTGGATGCGCCACAGTCTGTGAGATCTCATTGGATACGCCACCTAACAGGTCTAAGGCTATTTCATGCATTCGGAGTTATTTACACTGTTAAAGAGTTGGTTTCTCATGCTAAGCATGGCCAAAGTTTCAAAAAAC
Organism: Sinocyclocheilus anshuiensis; assembly: GCF_001515605.1. Taxonomy (NCBI): domain Eukaryota; kingdom Metazoa; phylum Chordata; class Actinopteri; order Cypriniformes; family Cyprinidae; genus Sinocyclocheilus; species Sinocyclocheilus anshuiensis. The sequence goes on along the minus strand of NW_015546025.1, from coordinate 539,023 downwards.
GAGTTGGACGTATGACGGAGTATTTCTGTACCAAATACACTCCTTCAGGGTTCGTATAAGTTTCTGAAAGTTTTTTCAAGTATATGTTTTTTCAAGTCATGACATCACAAAGGGTGGGATTCCTTGTATGGGCACTTCTCCCGGAAGAGCGCTCGCACACATCAACCAGAGCGAGAGCAAGCGCAGCCCATCAACATGTTAATTCATTAGCTATAGTTAATTTAAGTCAAAGTTACTGTCCCTGTTTTATTTGTCGATGTCACAGCTTGCAGATGATCGCTATGCAAAAGCTGCGCATGCTCGTGACTCTTTAGCTCCACCCACGGCACGACTCCAGGAGCTCGACTGGTTTCGTAGAGTAGCGGCACATCTGTTTCTGTCTTTTATAAATCTGATAAAACTCTGAGAGTCTGATAAGACTCTTTGGAGATACGAAGGATGCAATGCTACTCTATAGGTACTAAAGATTAACATGAGATTGGCAGAAACTGTGTGTTTTTTATGTCCCCTTTAAGTTTTGGTCTCACACATCTGCCATGCTTGTAAGAGTTTGTGGAATATTTTTGGAGCAATTGATGCTCTGGAAATGTGCATCACAATTCCTATCAGACTTTGTCTAAAAAAACAAAGGTATCATTGATTGTATAGTGGAACTCATTTGGCTGATAATTATCTGCTTCCTTTAACCTCATGAGCAAATACCCTAGTGTGTTTTGAATGGAGAGTGTGAAAAACCCCAGCTGGAAAGTGTGTGTGTGTGTGTATTTGCACAAGGAGGTTAAAATATTTCTGGTATGGCTTAGAGGCAGCAGAGAGTCTTGGATCACAAAGAAAAAGAAACATCTAATGCAAATTGCCAAAGATACCAGAGTGTGGAAAACACCTCTTATTATTGTCAAGAGTCGTTAAGTAAATGTCCTCTGTTATTCCTGTGACTTCTCATGTGACAGGCTGCAGCGTTTTTGGGAAGCTCAGATGATTCATACCAGTGTCTCTTCCTCATTCTGTTGAGTCTGACACTTTTTATTGTGCTGCATGTGATAAGTTCACACCTATTCATATGCAAAAACACTTTCTGTGCTAACTAAAGTATCTTGCTGCACCCACGATATGGTACGTTTAACCCACAGACATTCATTTAGATCTGAAAGTAAATTAAATTTTTTCTGAAACGAGAGCTCTCGCCAGCCTTTCTGGTGTGTTTGTGAAAGGCCTGCAGTAGGGCTGCACGATTAATCGCATGTGATATTTAACGCGCATCTTGTCAGAAAGCCGGTTCTGTAATCAGCGGTAAATCTCCATCACCTGCGTGCTTTCACATTGAGCAGCATTAACTACACAGAGCCGTTGTTCACTGACGAGCTGCGCTAAACCACGTTCATATTCGCGCAATTTTTTGCGCAGCTCATCAGCGAACAACAGCTCTGTGTAGTTAATGCTGCTCAATGTGAAAGCACGCAGGTGATGGAGATTTACCGCTGATTACAGAACCGGCTTTCTGACAAGATGCGCGTTAAATATCGCATGCGATTAATCGTGCAGCCCTAGCCTGCAGGCAGGGTGAGGAAACACATCGATGAATGATGAGGAGGATCCTCATTCTCTTGCCTGTTCTGCTGTCTCAGGTTTCTGACCATCACGGTTTCTATGGCTTTCTCTGGCATGCAGTAGTTGCATCTATCCCAGGGGTCGGCAACCTTTTGGGCGTGTAGTTTTACGTTTTCTGATAACCGCTTTGCCAATAACCCTCCACCGTATGTGTGTGAGACGAGGCCAATTGTGCATTAAAACAGTTCAGTTTAATTAATGCGCTGCTTTAATTGACGCACACAAACAACACACATCACTCACACACAGAGATCAGACAGAAACATTCAGGAGCACAGAACACAGAGACAAGCAACAAGGGAATAAAATTGCAGTTTTTTAAGTAACTAAACTCATTTTTTTTTAGAGAGAGAGACAGACACTGGTAATTCACACACGCAACTTTAATCTCTCTCTCTCGCTCTCTCTCTCAAAATGGCCATATTTGAGGAAAAAGGTCAAATAGATTGCATCACTGGATATAGCCTAGCTGTCGGTCATTTAACATTTCTATTGTAAAACAGTTGACTAATATTAAATGACTTGCATCTTACCTCACTCTGTTTCAACGTTAAACAGATGCTTCGCACTGGAATTCACGCTCTGCTTCTGTGAACAGTAAACCCCACCTACTTTGATTTGATTGGCCATCTCAATTATTTTGTCATTGATCCATTGATGTGAAGCACCTCGTATGCGCAGTGGTTGCGCGAATGATTTGCCGGAGCCACGAATATCTGTAGACTAGCGCAAGTTAATTCTCCCATTTTAATATTATTTATAGCTCTTAACAGGCTGTGTGACTATGAGGAATGATTACCTCAAAATGTATGTCAGTATGCAGTTTTCCTTATATATTGCTTGCGTGCCAGTGATTATCCCTCTGGATGCCACACAGTCATATAGTTTGCCCTCTCTCTCTCTCTCTCTCTCTCTCTCTCTCTCTCTCTCTCTCTCTCTCTCTCTCAAAAAAATGGCCATATTTGAGCATCACTGGATATAGCTGTCTGTCATTTAACATTTCTATCGTAAAACAGTTGTCTAATATTAAATGATTTGTAATTTCCATCTTTACCTCACTCTTTCAACGTTAAACTGACACTTTGCACTGGAATTCACACTCTGCTTCTGTGAACAGTAAACCCCGCCTACTTTGATTTGATTGGCCATCTCAGTTATTTTGACATTGACGAACGCTGTTAAACCGCTGATCAGAAGAGCCTCGTATGTGCAGCGGTTGTGCGAATGATTTGCCGGAGCCACGGGCTTCTGTAGACTAGCGCAGGTTAATTCTCACACTTTAATAGTATTTATAGCTCCTAACAGGCCTATTGCTCGTGTGCCATAGGCTGCCTACCCCTGGTCTATCCTGTTACAGTATCAGTGATGTCACATCATGTTCAAAAGTGGTTCTGCAGTATTTTTGTAATTGTTTCATTGCTGTGAAACAATTAGTGTGAGTCAGTGCTTCTCAAAGCTCATCTTGGCATTGTTTAATGTTTTCAGACTGCAGGAATCAATTGCAGCCCTTAAACTTGCTTCTCACATGAAATTCATGAACAGAACACTGAAAATGTGCAATTGTTAAAGTATGTACTAACATTTCTATACATTGTATTACTATTTTTATCTATGAATTAACAACATTTACTTTCTATAAGATTAGGATTGGGGTTTAAGTTAGGGTTAGTTGTGTAATTATCCATAATTTGTTGTTATTACTACAGTAAGTACAAGTAACGTGTAACAAGGACACTGTAAAATAAATAAAGTTAAAGTAAAAATAAAGTTACCCAGAATTTTGTAACACTGTATTTATTTATGTATTTATTTATTTTAAAAGCAAAGCCAAAAACTTGTTTATAGTTATAACTACAACAGTTAATGAAAACCCATATAAGGTGAAGTACATGCAACATGCTTCCGTTTCATTTGGGGTTTGAATGAAAGTCGTGATGACTTGCAGTTCAGTGAGTGAGTCAGGTGTTAATTGAGTAACCACCCTCATTTACTGAATGATTCGTTATTAGGGCTGCTCGATATGGAGGACAAATAAAATGTATTTGATACAGTAATCACGTTTAATTTCAAGTAGATTTAAAGCTGGGAAAAAAGGACATCATCCAAATATGCATGTCTATTTTTATTTCTCGGTAAAGAAAACATCACTGCAAACTACTCGGTGTAGAACCAATCATTTACTAAAGTGACATTCTGTAAAATGTTTTAAGAATTCAGCTAATAGATGAAAAAAAGAATCTGTCATTTACTCGTCCTCATGTCGTTACAAATGGTTACAAAACTCTTAGAATTTCTCAAAATATAATTTGTTCCACAGAAGAAAAAGTAGATTTTAGAATGACATTATGGTGAGTAGATTTAATTTTCAAATTTCCGTTTTTGGGTGAACTATCTCTTTAATTATGGAGGACCAAACCTGCAAAAACAATAAATGAATAAATACACAAATAAATAAATAAATATTCAAATAAATAAATGTGTGTATGAATACACGTATTCTTGTTTAAATACATATAGAAATAATTAAACATGAATGAGTGATCAAAGGAAAATAAATAGGATGAGTTTGGCATTTCCTTAAACATTTTCCATTTGCCCACCAATTTATTTTATTTATTTGCCTACTTTAATCACGTTTAATTATTTCTATATGTATTTAAACAAGAATACGTGTATTTGTACACACATTTATTTATTTATTTTAATATTTATTTATTTATTTGTGTATTTATTCATTTATTGTTTTTGCAGGTTTGGTCCTCCATATTTAATGACAGTCAAATAGAAATCTAGATACAGGATACAGTAAACAATTTACACTTCCACAATAACATCTGCAACATCAGGGTAAACAAATGATGGGTAAAATGAAGCCGTATATCAAAATAAAAATGGTATCACAGTATGGCGTGGAGCGTAAATTAAATAGCAAAAAAACAAAACGTGATTTAATTAAAAGCATATATGCACTGCAGGTTTGCCAGAAAATTGCCAAAAATAAAAGCTTAATTGTTTAACATGCACATTTTTTAAAATAAATTAATATATAAAAATTGTAAGTATTGTAATTTTAAAATTGTCTTTTTTTTTTTTTTTTACAGTCTAATAGCATTATTTTTATTATGTTTTTTTAATAACAAATTACTGAACATTATGGATTGTTCTCAAAGTCTTCAGAGTAAAAACAAATTTTTCAGATATATATATTTTTTTTGTTAGGCAGATACACTCCCTTAAAACACCCAGTCACTAGAATTATTAATTCTTTCCAAATGGAGCTATTCAAGTCATCTGGTGAAAAATTCTGTATCTTTTCATATAGCAATATATATCGCATAGTGCATTGTGTAGGCCTATTGCACATATACACTTTTTCTCATACTAACTAGAACTGTGAATTGATAAAGAAATTAACTAATCGTTTTTTTTTTTATTATTGCAAATGGTTGCACAAAAAAAAGCAAAAATTTTAATTATAAATATGTTGACTGATATCTCAAAATATTGTAGAATCAATATAAAATGTATTTCAAATGAGGTCATCTGTCTTCCACTGTTAGATGTGTGTTGTGTCTCACTCAGCCATGTCTCTGTTTCTTCACAGATCAGGTCGAGATCCAGCCTGGTGACTCCAAACTGACCCGTGTGTCCCAACTTGAGCTGCCTGGCTCAAGGGAGCAGCTTGCGGAGAGTTCACCACCATGTCTTAACACCTCACGCTCCCCTCTGAAAACCCTGTCCCCCCTTCCCTCTCCCTCCCCCTCCTCCTCCTCCTCCTCCTGCATCAGCCGCAGCAGCAGGGGTCCGAGAGGGACCTTCCCTCCGCCGCCTCATCCGTCAGTCTGCCCTCCGTACGGAAGACGCCTAAAAAACGCCGCATCTCGCTGCGCTCTCTGTTCCGCCGGCGCTGCGGGGACCCCAAATCCCGCAAGTCACGTGCACTGACCGCCGGAGGGGACGGCATCGCCAGTGTGGAGAGCATGCAGTCGGAAATGTGCCAGCAGCAGGATCACGCCTCGGCGCTTTCTGCACCTGGTGTGGCCTCCACCTCATCTTCATCTTCCTCATCCTCAGCCTCCACCTCTGAACTGCTGGAGTGCCCGCTGTGCCTGCTGCGCCACACCAGAGACCGCTTCCCTGACATCATGACATGCCACCACCGCTCTTGTGCCGACTGCCTCCGACAGTATCTGCGCATCGAGATCTCTGAGAGCAGGGTCAACATCAGCTGCCCAGAGTGCTCAGAGCGCTTCAACCCCCACGACATCCGCATGATACTCAACGACCGTGTGCTCATGGAGAAATATGAGGAGTTCATGCTGCGTCGCTGGCTGGTGGCCGACCCTGACTGCCGCTGGTGCCCTGCTCCAGACTGCGGGTAAGGGCACTTTTATTAAAATTGATTTGAGATTTTTCTATATGCATACACTACTGTTTGAAAGTTTGGAGTTAAGATAAAAAAACTGTTTATGAAAGCTGTATCTTAGGCTGCATTCACTCGATCGAAAACACAGTTAAAAAAAAAAGTAATATTGTGAAAAATTTAAATTAATTGTCTATTTGAATATATTTTAAAATGTAATTTATTCCTGTGATCAAAGCTGAATTTTCTGCATCATTACTCCAGTCTTTAGTGTAACATGATCCTTCAGAAATCATTCTAATATGCTGATTTGCTCAAGAAATACTT
>NW_015546025.1:532181-532643 GCF_001515605.1 Sinocyclocheilus anshuiensis | reverse complement strand
TTATTAATAAAAATGTTGTTCAATTAGCATGTTTTTGTGCTTTGCTTTGGTACCGAAATTGGTACCGAGAACCGTGGACTTTCACTGGTATTGGTACCGAATACTGACATTTTGGTACCGTGACAACACTAGTAGAAACCATGATGCATTATTTTTCCCCAGGCTACTTTGATGAATAGAAAGTTTAAAAGAACAGCATATATTTGAAATATAATTTTTTATAACGTTATAAATGTCTTTACTGTCACTTTTTATCAGTTGAATGCATCCTTGTTGAAATAAAAGACCCAAAGCTTTTGAACGGTGGTGTATATGCAAACTTTCTGTAAAACTGTGTAACATGCATGTGTGACAGATCGTAGCTATCCCAGCTCAGCCACACAGGAACTATGAATGAATGATGCATTTATATAGCGCTTTATTGTGTATTGTTGTACACCCAAAGCGCTTTACAATCATGGG
>NW_015546025.1:508652-532171 GCF_001515605.1 Sinocyclocheilus anshuiensis | reverse complement strand
CCGAAAGACGGTGCTTTTTGACAGTATAGTGTCCCCGTCACTATACTGGGGCGTTAGGACTAGAGCCCGACCGATAAGGGTTTTTTGGGACCGATACCGTTATTAGGGAGTAACTGAGAAGAGACTTCTTTTAAAACATTTGAAAGTATTACAGATCCTAATTTGAACACTGTGTGAATGTTATAATAAATGTATTAAAACATAATTATTATTATTGTCTTTTTATTTTATTTTACAGAACAACAGTAAAATTACAATACTAACATTTATGAATGTTGATAAGAGTTCTTGCTTTTTCTCAACTTTTATTTTGGAGGAAACGCGCAGGAAGACCTCAATGCTTATTTTTGTTGATAACAGATTTATAAATGAGTCTCATTACGAATACGTTGTACGTATCGCATTGTCACATGCCTTGTAAAAATTCATAAAAATGTGACTGAGCAACGGACGACTGTATCAGCGCAGATTTTCCTCGCGCTTTGGAACCCTGGTTAACAAGCAGACCTGCTGCGAGTTCGTGCAGCGCTGTCAGAATACATGCAATGCACGCGTGTATTAGAAAACATAACATTCTGCAGTTTATTTACCAACTGTTTAAGGCCATTTCGCGATTTCAATCATCATACAGTAACCAGCAACAATCACCCCTTCCTCTTCTCATTGAAGACATGCGATGCAGTCCTAAACAGTCTCTCGCTGTCGGTGCTTGTAATGATTTTTGCGTCTTTCTCCGACAGTTTAAATGCTTCCACACTGCTGACGTGTGTGCTGCATAATAAAGAGTGTGCGCCTCTCACTCTGCCCTGATTGCTATTTGATCACGTCATATCATTGTTCTGTACAAATTATTCGGTCTTTTCGCTTATTCGGTTCGGTTGCCAAACATTCGGTGCATCCCTAAATATAAATTCACGTCTCGCGCTCTTTAATGCCCTTTGAATGTAACGTGTAACGTGAAGTCCACTTCGCAGGGCACTTACGGTCGAATAAGACCACGCTTGAATGCCGTTGCCTGAACAAGTCCTTACTGAAGTGAAAGTGTTGACAGGTGTCACTATCTCACGAACGCGCCGGCGGATCTCCACCAAATTCGGGGGATCCCTTCAGCTCGAGGAAACCTCTCAAACGCGAATCGAGTGTACGTCTAGAGGCCCGCTTTCGAATGAGACAACCCCCGCGTCGATAGCCCCCGGGGTTGGGGTTTGGGAGTTACGGGTGGTTAACGCGTTCGAGAGGGTTCCTCGAGCTGAAGGGATCCCCCGAATTTGGTGCGGATTCGCCGCGCCGTTACGGAGATATGGGCGTTCAAAGTTTTCCATAGACTTAAGCTTTAAAGTGTTTCATCCAGGTCGCCAGTAGCAAACAATGGAGCGCGCTCTGCTGGACAAACTAAGTAATTACACCATTTCAAGCATTTTATCTGCGTTACGTTCTGTAAAAAAAATTTAATATCGGCGGCATATTCGCCGATACAGATATATCGGCGACAGGCTCATAGCGGCCGATAATATCGGCAAAACGATATATCGGTCGGGCTCTAGTTAGGACCCAAACAGACCACAGGGTGAGCACCCCCTGCTGGCCTCACTAACACCTCTTCCAACAGCAACCTAGCTTTCGCAGGAGGTCTCCCATCCAGGTACTGATCAGACTCAGCCCTGCTTAGCTTCAGTGGGCAACCAGTCTTGGGCTGCAGGGTGAAATGACTGTGGCAACTAAATCCCAATACACTTGAAACCTACGAGTTTTAAGAAAATATGCAACTTGTAGGTTATTTTAGTATCATTGGGATTATACTATTATAGTCTTTATTAATAGTTTCCATTAGTTTTTTTAAATGTAGCCTATATTTTCCATTTCCATTGTTGTTAATTTGTTGTTGGTTTTTTTTGTCTTTTTTTTTTTATATTCTTATATACACACTTATATACTTTTTTTTTTTTTTTTTTTTTTTTTTTTTGGGTCAGTTTTAATTTGTTATTACTGCATCAAACATTTCCCTGGCAACTAGCTGAAATAAAATAATTAAAAAATATATATTTCAAGTAAAAAAAACAAACATGTTTTTTAATGGTTTTGAATTTTCACTGTATTATGATGATACAGTATAACCTTTATGCGTTGTACGGCCTCTGTGATATGGTTGCATTATGTCACCAGTACAGCACAATGCTGACATCCTGTTGCTATAGCAGCACGATAGGAGTTGAAATTTCCATAACACATTTTTTCCCTGGTTGGGTCTAAACGGCTGCTCTGGTTTTAACTGCATGGCTGTGATGTTGCCACAGCTGCTTTGTGTTGCCACAGCTGCTATCACTGCATGTGTGTGTATTTGCTTATTTGTGGCCTGTTTGTTTAGGCACATCAGTCTTAGAAGAAGTAGAGGTCATTTTGTGTGAATGTGTGAGCATTTATTAAACAGCCTCTTACCTAAATTGACTTAAGCCAAGTCAATAAGTATATTCACCTGCACAATTATAATCAAGCTACAGCAGGCTTTTGCATAGTCGATCTACAGTCTTAATCTTTTTGTCAGAGTATACCTGATGCGTAATTGAAATTTAAGTAAGACCAGTGTTTACATGATATTTAAAATAAATGAATAGTGTCTTAAGTCCAATTGAAATCTAATTTTAAGAGCATTTACTATTGTTCAAAAATTTAGGGTAGGCAAGATTTTTAAAAATGTTTTTGAAAGAAGTCTCTTGGCTGCATATATTTAATAAAAAATGCTTTAAAAACAATAATATTGTGAAATATTATTACAATTTAAATTTAATGTTTTCTATGTGAATGTATTGTAAAATGTAATTTATTCCTGTGATCAACACTGAATTTTCAGCATCATTACTCAGTCTTCAGTGTCACATGATCCTTCAGAAATCAGTATAATATGCTGACTAGCACGGATCAGCTCCAGGCATGACGAAGCGATATCGTCTTCTTTTGGAAGGCCAAACGAAGTAGTTTCACTTTCACAACAAAGCACACAGTGCCTTCACGACATGGCGGCAACAACAATACTACAGCGAGAATAAAAGTTACGCCTTCTTTCTTTGCGTGAACATTTGGGGGGCGTTATGCAAATCTTCTCACATAGTGACGTAGGTATGTGGGGGCGTGTTAGAACGAGCCGTTTTAGGTAGGCGTGGTTGACTCTTAACTTTTATAAAGAATATCTCTTTGGATCTGAGACTTTAGTCTTTGCAACTTTACAGATCTTCTTTATGCACCAAGAGCTTGTAACACTCCAAAGAGAAAGGAACAATTGAAATCGCATCATATGACCCCTTTAAATAAAAAAATTAAAACAATAGCATTTATTTTAAATCTTTTGTAACATTTTTCCTTACTGTCATCTTTGATTAATTTATTGCAACATTGCCTTTTTTTTTTTTTTTTTTTTTACTGGCCCCAACATTTTGAACGGTAGTGTAAAAGTACTTCTTGAATGTGCTGCAAAAGGGATAAATAATTAATTGTAAAGGAGGCTCCAGAGTGTTTTGACTTGTAACCTGATTATAATTGCAGTTATTGGTCAGGGAGGGATTCAGCATTTCTCTTGTTAAATCTCTTTTTGCTCGGACTCTGAGCCAAGTATATTTGGGACGTCATCTGAAGTCAGCACAAGCCAAAGGCACAGTATTGTGTTGTGATCAGTGCTTTTGGAGGCCTGACACTGGTGACACTGTCACTTTGAATGGAGTCTTTTATCAGGCCAGTGGAGAGCATGCTACGCACTCATCTCTGCACAGATCTGTACCCAGCTGTGCCCTGTGTTTCAATGATAACACAACCTTTTGAGCTGCCCGTTTTCTCTTGACCTTTCTGGTAATCATTACACTTTATTTTCTCAGTAGGCACTATTATACCTGTCACTTTGGAGGGTGTGTATATTTGTGTGCATGACAAAGAGCTCTCCCCAGACACTTAGAGAAATTAGGTACTTTTTGCTAGGTACTTTTTAAACGTGTCAGTGCATCATCAGTGTAGGAAACAAGAACTAGTCTACATGTCATGGCAGGTTTGGTTGCAGTTATATACTGTATGTTGAGGTATGCTTTGATGGGTGATCAGAGAGATATTTCTGGAAATTGAGAAATGGCTTCTCATATCAAGATGGTATTTGTTGAAATGCTAAATATGTGAAATGGGGTTTTGTATTGTCCTGGAAGCCTTAGTGCTTGAGGGCCAATCATCAGACACAGGTAAAGCAGAAAAAAGTGACTTATAAAAACACAATTATTTCTTAACAACTGTTTTCAACATTGATGATAATAATCATAAATGTTTCTTTTGCAACAAATCAGCAGATTATACTGATTTCTAAAGGATCATGTGACACTGAAGACCGGAGTGATGATGCTTTTGATCACAGGAATAAATACAATTTTAAAATATATTCACATAGAAAAATGCTCTTTTAAATTGTAATGATATCTGACAATTTTCTTTCTCACAACTGTTTTTATTGTATTTTTGATCAAATAAATGCAGCCTTGGTGAGCATAAGAGAAGTCTTTAAAAAGCATTTTAAAACATCTTAATGGCCGCTAAAAAGTTAAGTTTTGCCATCACAAAGAAAAATTACATTTGAAAATGTTACAATAGGTACTAGGGATGTAGCGATTCACTCAACTCACGATTCGATTCACGATTTTGATTTCACGATTCGATTCGATTCACAATTTATTTATTTTGTTTTACAAAATTAGATTTAAGACCAATTATAAATTAAATGTGTCTTATTATTGCTTGGACAAAATGCTGCACATTTCTTTGTGAAATTGAAATATAACACTATAATAATATACTAATATAGCACTTGGATATTACTGCTCTTTTGTTGGTTTTGATTGCTTCTATTGTTCTCATTTGTAAGTCGCTTTGGATAAAAGTCTGCTAAATGACAAAATTTTTATATAATGTAAATGTAAATAAAACTAAATTGAAATTTTAAAACAAGCCCCAAATCAAATAAATAAGTAACACAAATAAAATAAATCTATTCATATAAACAAAATAAGGCTTTGTCTGTGCTCTTTCCATTTAAAATTAGAGGCAACCACTGCATTTTAATCTTGAACCAAACAAAGAGCAGTTTTTAATCTAAATTAGATTGTATAATTTGAAATTTGAAGCAAAAACAGAATGGTTTGACTTCAATTTTATGAAACTATACATAAAAAATATCTGCATGAAACAGCAGACGAACTGAATGAGACGCAGATTCACTCTCTGCCAGCAGGTGGCGCTTAAAGCGTTTCCTTGGTTTCCGCTGTAAACAAAGCAGCGCTGAACTTATGAACTTTAATATGCGTTATACAGAGGCAAGATGAAAAGAAAAAATACCATCTAAACTTTTCTAAAGACAGTAAGTTCCCCTCAGACATGCATTCATATAAACTCCTACACCTAATTGAATCGCGATTTGTTTAGCATCTCAACCGATTTGTATCGTCACATATTTGAATCGATTTTCAACCGGCTCGCGGTTAATCGTTACATCGCTAATAGGTACTGGTTATTTTAAACTGTAGTAGTGTCACAATATTCGTTTTTTTTTTTTTACTGTATTTTTTATCAAATAAATACAGCTTTGATGAGCATAAACTTTTAAAAAGTAGTGTATGTACACGACAAAAAAAAGACAAAGGTGCAGACTGTGTGAATATTCTTATTTCTCTTTTATGTTAAAGCCATTTTTCCTGAGCTAGGAAAAAATATACATAGGGTTATCGTTTATTTGTGAGTAAAGTGAAATTGTTGGTTCCCCCAAAATTAAGTAGACTCGACTGTCTCCAAGAGAGACACGCTGATCAGAATGAGGGTAAAGTATCTGAACACTTTCTGGCCATCAGATGTTAGTAGAGTGTATTCACGGTTAATGTGAACAGCAGACTGAGTGAGTTGCACTGATTCTGCATTGTTGCAGGACTGGCTGAGAGTACGCAGTCGTGGAAGACAAATATGCAGTGTTTAAAAAAAAAAAAAAGTCTGTTGAGTGGAAAAGCTTTGTTCCATGTTTTATGCTGTGTGGTGCATGTGGGGCTTTCTTTGTGCTGTGGAGGAGCAATCTTGTTTGACGTTTGTTCTGGTGCTGTCACTATCCTTATTTTGACATTGCTGTCTTTTGTTAGGGTTCATTGTCAACATTGTGTTTACTCTTATACTCTCTGAGTCATGTAGAAATATGGGCAACTCCAATAACAAAGGCCATTTTGTTTGTGGAAATCGATGTAGTGGAGGTTTTTCTCAGACGGAAAACCGACAGTTGACCAGATGACATCTGGTTTGCACCATGGAGTTAGCTTCTTTTGTATCAAATTATATTGTGTAATTATGTCAATCCACATGCAAACTCTTTCATAAGGTTTTGAGATCCTGTTTCTGTGGTTGGAATAACTGCCTGATCATGTAGTTCACAATCAGGATCTTTTCTCAGCTTCTAGTGTTATTTTATCACATTATAATGAGTGTTAAAGGCTCTTATGTAACTCTTCTGTCTAGCACGCACATCACTTAGCATAGTGATCCTGTCACTGTCTCTCATACCCCTTTTCCACCAAGACAGTTTGAGTGCTGGTTCAGAGCCAGTGTTTGGATGCCGGTGTAGACTCGCAAAGCCTTGAACACCAATAGCAATGCAACGTCCGCCATTGTTAATGGTGTGTTTGTGTTTGGCATTGCCGCGCTAGCGTTGCTGGGAAAGATGAGATGTATTCAGTGACGTAAGACCTGGCTCTGTGGTGGCTCACTAGCCCATGGAAAGACAAACTGGTTCTTAGAAGGCTTGCTAGTCAAACCAACTCTTAACCGGCAATAGCACTAGCTCTGAACTAGCACCCAGTTCATGCTGATGGAAAAGGGGTATCAGATCTGTCCATCTGCCTCTTGTGATTTTCCAACAACCATTAGCTCTGCAGACAAGCACAACGTCCAGCTTCATTCAATAGGTTCTCATTAATAATGATCGGGTCACAATGGCCAGTGCCTGCTGTAATTGATGATGCCATCAGTTCAGATTAGCAGGTCTATTAATTTAGCTCGACCATCATCGACTTATGTTGTTAACAGATAGCTGCAGCTGTTTTGGGTAATGTGGTCATTGCTAGGCTTGCCGCGATAGACGGTGCCGACGAATTGCCGCTATTTGAAAGTGAAAGTAAAATGTGCACGCCGCTTTTACAAGCTATTTAATAGCAAAGGAAAGCGAGGAAAAGAGGGAACGCCCCGCCCCCACGGGGATACCGGTATTATCGGTGTTGTCACGTCGATTAACCGGTGAGAAAATTTCCTCACCGTCACAACCCTAGTCATTGCTCATACTCGAGTTTGGAGATTTGAACAAACATGAAGTATTAGTAAACAATTAGTTTACTGTAGTAATGCTAATAGAGATTTTCTTGCTTGATGATATGTGTGAGCTAATGCATCGTGTATAGCTGTGAAAGTGTTTGTCTGTTTGATTTGACAGGTATGCAGTCATTGCCTTCGGTTGTGCCAGCTGTCCAAAGATTACCTGTGGTCGTGAGGGCTGTGGGACTGAGTTCTGTTACCACTGTAAACAGCTGTGGCACCCAAATCAGACCTGTGACGCCGCCCGACAGCAGAGAGCTCAGAGTCTCCGGCTGAGACCCTTCAGATCATCATCACTCAGCTACAGCCAGGAGAGCGGCGCTGCTGGTGAGCCCACCAAACACACATACACAAACCTTCAAATCCAGTGGATCTGTCAACTAGAAGTGTTCTCACACTAGGGCTTTTGGTGCAGACTTGCCATCAGAGTTTGGTTCATTTTATTTTTGTAATATCGGTTATGTCAGCTGTGGGCCTAACTAAAGGCTAAGATATGATTCAAGTGAATTTTTTGTTTGCTTATGTTTTATAATGTATAAATATCTGAGACATATTGGTTCTATTTGTTAGTAAAAAAGTATCCCATAATTACAAACAATTGTGAGACATTCTAAATGTTCATGCAGTGCATTTTTGTGTTTACAATGGGACAATTGCTGCACAATAGCTTACACACAGCGCAAGCCTTATTTCGTGAGCTGTATGTGAGGCGGCCTTATGTGTGCACGCTTTGAGTGTGCATGAGCAAGAGACCGTGCAAATGGTCTAAACACTGGCAAGACTTAAGAAATGCAAATTATAAACTTTAGTAATGATGCTACACTGCCTCGATTGTGCAAGTGACAATTCGTGTGTCAACTGCAGCGTGCAGCTCGCTTATAATACAGACGATGTGGTGATTTGAAGCCATTTGCGCATTTTGAGGGAATTCACTGATTCACTCATGCTGTTTGTGAAATTACGTCTCACAGAAACTTTTCAAATTACTTTGCAAGTTATTTAATAAAGAAATATGAAAAACTAGTAGTCCCTACAGCTAATATAAGTAAGAAGTACTCAAACAAGTAAACAGTTGGAACAAAAAAAACAAATAACATGCGATAGAACGAATAAATGGTGCTTTAAAGTTTTTCAGGTAAGTCTGTCTAACAGTATTTAGGTTAGAAATACTACAGAAAATTGGATAAAGTAATCAAATGTAACATGCATACAAACATACACTGATTTTTATTAAAGCTACTAAAATTATTTGTTCATGAGGAGTAAGTAATTTTTGCCTTTTCTTTGGTTGTTTGTTACTAAATCAAATGCTCTCTAATCAAATGACACATTGTGGTTTGTACCAAATCTTGAAGCCTTGTATGAAAACGTCCTAGATCTCGTAAATGTCAACAAGCAGTGGTTTTAACTGCTGTGTCTGTGTCTCTCTAAGCCGATGACATAAAGCCGTGTCCCCGCTGTGCGGCCTACATCATCAAGATGAACGATGGGAGCTGTAATCACATGACCTGCGCTGTGTGTGGCTGTGAGTTCTGCTGGCTGTGTATGAAGGAGATCTCTGACCTGCACTACTTGAGGTCAGTGTCCTGAACCCCACTGCAGTGTTCACAATGTAGGGCCAAATTACATAATTCAGACATCTGAGTTTAACGGAATTATTGACACTACGTGAGAACTGATGAAAGTTAAAGTCGTCAGAATTATTTGTTATTGTGCTAAGGTTACATTTCGGTGTTTTATTTCTCTGTTCCTGACACAGTCCTTCAGGATGCACGTTCTGGGGTAAGAAGCCTTGGAGCAGGAAGAAGAAAATCCTGTGGCAGTTGGGCACACTTGTGGGCGCTCCGGTTGGCATTGCACTGATTGCTGGCATTGCCGTACCTGCAATGATCATCGGGATTCCTGTGTATGTGGGCAGAAAGGTGGGTGGCTAATACAAACACTCAGGCTTTGAATGTTGAGAATCATGGGTGAGGTTTTCATTTGTTTGTTTTCAAACCCAATCTTTTGAACTGATCGCAAGGTATGAAATTGGATTCATTTTTCAGACAGTCATATTTGTTAAATCTACACCAATAGTCTATAGTCCAAGAGATTTTTTTAACAACTGAGAATAGCTGTCATTCTGGAAATTTATACATTGAAGCATTTTTTTTTTGGTCCGAAACATGGCTTTCCATTTAGTATTTAAAATGCAGAACTCATTTCAGTAGATGTGTTATCACATACATGTCATGAATAACAAAAAAATAGGACTGCACAATATTGGAAAAAAATATTTTTTGCAATATTTATTTGCAATATGAAAAGATAAAGTAATTTTCACCAGATGACTAGCTCTATTTGGAATGAATTATTAATTCTAGAATGTTTGGGTGATTCTATAGGACAGTGTATCTGCATAGAAAATAAATTTAAATAGCTGAAAAATTAGTTTTTACTCTGAAGACTTTCAAACCATCCTTTTCAATAACATAACCATATCAGTAAGAGTTTTTTTGGGTTTTTTTTATCTTTCCACTTGAGTTTTCATAGGCCACATTTCCACGGTATGCGACCCTTTCAAAAGGGTTCCCTTAATAAAATTCTGATTGTCATTACATTTTTTTTTAAGTAATAAATAATTCCATTATATGTTATACTGTAAAATAAAAACAGTAATTAAAACGGTAATAGAAATGCTATAGTAAACCTGTAAAATTACAATACTAATATTTTAAATCTTGCTTTCTGCATTTTTAGCAATGTTACAGTGTTCACACCAAGCCATGTTGTAATTATATATTTTATTTTGATATATTGTGCAGCTTAAAATCTGATATGACCATTCAAACTGAAACTCATTTTCATCTAGTTTTAATAATGAAGTTTTACTAATATGAATACTATGAATATTTAGTCATATGAATTATATTGCATGTTGTCTTATTTTTTGCCTGCGTGTACAAAGCCCGCATATATTTTAATAATGTTAATGGATGCTAATGATCCTGATAATAGTGCATAATCGTAGTCATCAGTAATCATTAAGTCAAGTCACCTTTATTTATATAGCGCTTTTAACAATACAGATTGTGTCAAAGCAACTGAACAGCATTAGTTAGGAAAATAGTGTGTCAATAATGCAAAATGACAATAGTAAACACTAATTTTTCAGTTAAAGACAGTTCATCATTGAATTCAGTGATGTCAACATCCAGCTCAGTTTAAATAGTATCTTTGCAATCAAGTCAACGGTATCGCTGGAAATGAAGTGTCCCCAACTAAGCAAGCCAGAGGCGACAGCGGCAAGGAACCAAAACTCCATCGGTGACAGAATGGAGAAAAAACCTTGGGAGAAACCAGGCTCAGTCGGGGGGCCAGTTCTCCTCTGACCAGACGAACCAGCAGTACGGAAAAATCAATTTAAGACGTAATAAAACAGACGATGAACACTATTAACAGCAATTATTATATGATGCAATCAAACTTATAGCAAAATGTGGTAGTTCTGTATGTTGTTTCAGGGTTGGCATCATCTGAGGTCCTCTGAGGGGTTGGCATCATCTCTTCTCAGGTGTTCTGGATCCAGACTGAAGCTTGTGTAAATCCTACAGCCTGTGGCAAAAAACAGAGAAACAAATAGAAACATAATTAGCGTAGCTGCTGTTCCAACCAAGCAAAATTGATTTGTTTATAAATAACAATTATAAAGTAAAATATAAAAAAAATGTGTTTATTATAAAGCTATTACAGTACTGCATTATCAACCGTAACTTGGATTGAACTCATTGGCACATGGCCTGGGCTAAATTGCAGAAAAATAGTCATCAGTTAATTTCTTTTAATTTGGCAGCATTTCCTGTGACCGCTTCTTTTGTGAACCAGTTTCTCCAAATGCCTTTGTCATGACTACAAGATAATAAGGGCCTTTGTTTTATCTGACTAGAAGAACACTGCTTATTATAAATGCTTTTAGAAACTGGTGCCAGCATGTTGAAATCAGTTTGACAAGTGCTATTCTTACATCTGTATTAATAGATTTAAAGATTTATATGTCCAGCAAATAACAGTCCTGTAGTATAATTTGTGTACTGCATTAAGGATTTGGTTTTGCGTGAGTTAATATGCAGCCTGTCTCTGAACCAGATTAATCCACTGCAAACTGGGTCACTTGTACAATGATTAGTAACACTTCAGATATGTGCAGTTCAGTCTGAATTTCCTTATGAAGGGATTTCCATAACGGTCTGTTTATCTGACCTGAATCCTAACTGAGCACTGCATTATGAAATATGACAACCTACATGTCTTACCGCACACTTATCAGCCTTGTTTGATCTGCAAGAGACTCTTGTTAGATCATCAAGTGGGAAATTATGCTAGCATTATGAGTAACCAAAGCGTGATTTAATCAAGAATAATGAGCATATGTGTTTACTCACTCTCAGTCTTTGAATCCATCTGCTTCAGATTCATAATCGTTATGAGGGGAAGGACATCTCCAAGCACAAGAGAAACCTTGTCATAGCCGGCGGGGTGACGTTGTCAGTGATCGTGTCTCCGGTGGTTGCTGCTGTCACTGTCGGTAAGCAGACTTCTTTCTTTTTTCTGTCTAATGATTCACTTTATGATTTGTATTTTTTTTTGTACTATTATGAAAGGAATCATTTGTTTGTTCTAAACCCATAAACCTATATTAAATGTCGGCGATTAATTCAGCCCCGACCTCTTAACATACAGACTGCATTTGAAACTCATCAGACATTTTTTGCTGTATAGTTAAAGATTAACCATTTTAAAATATCACATTGATTCATTTAAAAAGTAACCGACTGTGATTTCATTGTAAATATTACTATTTATAGTTGGCTTAACACTGCACAGCCAAAGCCTAGAATTAAGCTTGCCTAAAAATGTAATTTTTCGCAATAAAACTAGTCCAATCGCTTTCGAGGGGGGTTCCCCTGTAAAAATCTGGGGGTAAAATAAACGTTTTTCGGCGGGGATCTTCCAGTAAAATTCGCATTCCAGGGACTAAATATCACGTTATTGGGGTCACTTCAACCCGCGGACATGAACAACAGCCCGCGGCAACAGTGTTAAAGTAACATTAGCCTAAAGGAAAACCGCGGACTTGGCAACACTGGTTATGAACCAACCGCAATAGCGTTTCCTTGGTTACCGCTGTAAACGAAGCAGCGCTTTATACGGAGGAGAAGAAAATGCCATTGCCATCGAAACTTTTCTCAAGACAGTTCCCTTCAGTGATGCATTAATATAACCCCAGAAATGTAATGCATTTTTGTACTTATTTTACTGTTATTTTCAGGATCTACTGGGACAGTGATAAAGATCTACCAGTCGATTGCGATTGACGGGCTGGCGACCACTGCTATAGACTGTTTAATCAAGAACCATAACTAGAATAACTACAGTATAGTAGTGTCCACACCAATGCACAATAACCTGGACATTGTGGAATCAAAGGAATCAAACAAGTAGACGCTGCTGCTAAAGAAGCACTTTCCACAGATTTTGAAAAGGGTTTCATAAAACCCACAGATCTTAAAAGTACTATAGTATCTAACATCCTCAACAAATGGCAAAATGACCGGAATCAGTGTACGAACAAGCTGTATGAAGTTGCATCTTTAGTTTCAGTAATCGCTGGGATCAGATAATACATGCACAATGCTGAAAAGGACATTCCAGAATCACACAACCCTGAATCTGTTTTAGAGTCTACAGGTTTTGAAATTGATCTTTTATACTATTTCAACTTGTTAATAACCATGAAAATAGCCAAGGGAGCTGGCATGGTGTTAAAACACCAACCAACCACCCAATGCACGATAATGATCTGTTCGTAATAAACACAAGCTGCAGTTTTGTCGTCTGCCATCGGTGTGTTTGGCTGTCAGTGTTTTTATCGTTCATCACCTGGAAAAATTGTTCAGAAAATGCTTCCAACAATATCGTCCCTTTTTTGTTATTGTTATAGTGGCCTTCCCTATTCTCATTGAATTAGAATGGTTATTAAAACTTTATAGTTATCGTCCTTGGTGTGAATGGTATTTTCATCTGGAAGTACAAATCTGACTGATAATCTGGTTTAGAGGTTGCAGTTTTGTGTAAGTGTTATATTGTGTCTGTGCAGGTATAGGAGTGCCCATCATGTTGGCGTACGTCTACGGTGTGGTGCCCATCTCTCTGTGCCGCAGTGGTGGTTGCGGCGTGTCTGCGGGGAATGGTAAAGGCGTGCGCATTGAGTTTGATGACGAGAACGACATGAACGTGGGCACCGGAGCCGCTGTGACTGGTGAGTGATCCTCACTGAATGCAAACACACGCCTATTCACAGCACCTTTATAATGCTCAATGTCACACGCTGAAAAGCCAAACAGTGTTTAAAAGCGTTCAGAATCTGTCCTTCTCAGTCTCTTTCTTCTAATTTACAGTCTCTGTCTTGGCTGTCTCTCCCCCAAGAGTTGTCCATCACATTTCACACTTTCTCTCCTCCTCGCTCATGTTTAATGCAAACGTGTGAAGTGTGTTCTAGTTTAAAGCAGAGTGTGCTAAAAAGTGTTAGATTTACTGCTCCCCCCACAGACTTGCATTGAAAGAAGAGACTTTTGAGTTTATCCTTTTCCAGACACAACTCCTGAAACTCAAGGTTCAAGTAGCTTTGTTTCTCAAACACCAAATAATTCCCGTGAAGCTCGTGTAACTCTGGTAACGAGTAGCTTTTGTCCTGATGTACAGTGTGAGCTAGAGGCAAAAGGTTTAGAAACATGTTTGTGCTATATGTAAGAAATCTGGTTTCTCAAATTCTGCCTTTTCCTAAATTAACGTGTTTTCTGTTGTCATTTTTCTGGATTCTGTTTCAATGTTTTAAATTTGAATAATCAAAAAGGATGTGTAATCAGTTGAGTTCATTAAAACTTCAAAAATGCTTATAATCAAAAAGATGCATAAACCTTTAACAGTCTTGTAAAATGTAATGAAATGGAATTTTGACAAACAAAATGATGAGGTTTACGTTTAAATTAAAACATGGGTGAAAAATTGTGATATTGTGGCTCTGAGAGCAGCTCTGGAGATGAAGTTCATGTTCACGTCCTCATACAGTGAGACATATAGTAGATGTTGAAAACACAGTGAGCGTCACGCATGCTTGAGTCTGAGTAGGAGATGAAACTGCCATTCATTTACACAGAAACTTGCAAACTTTATATTTAAAGTCTTTGTGCGCTTTAATATTTGCACACACTAATCCATACTGTAACTTCATTAACTGTACAGCTGTACTTTTGATTGATTTAAATTGGCATTCTGCCTTATACAGTAAATTCCATTTTTATGACTGCAATTGTCTGCATTTTTTGCCTCACAGAAATCATAGGGCTCTAATCAGGCTTGTAGTGCAAATCTCAAATACCAAACACTGGAACTGTACTAGGGATTGTTTATTTATTTTTTATTTTTTTCCAGAATGCTTCACACTTTTATGAACTGCTGTAATGACCCCTTTCTATCCATTCTCTTCTATCAGACACCACTTCGGTAGCAGAGACCAGGCATAACCCCAGCATCGGTGAGGGCAGTGTGGGGGGTCTGACGGGCAGCCTGAGTGCCAGCGGGAGCCACATGGAGCGTATTGGAGCAATGAGAGACAACCTGAGCGAGAACGCCAGCACTATGGCCCTCGCCGGGGCCAGCATCACTGGCAGCTTGTCAGGAAGTGCCATGGTCAACTGCTTTAACAGGTCAGTGACACAGTGTCTACATGTTACGTGCGCATTCGTTGACCAAAAATGGTCTTTAAGGGACATGTATTTTGAAATCTAAGTGTGATGTACAATGTGGGCATACTCTAAAGTTCAAAATGCAAAACACCACCACAATCCAAAAAGACTGATGAACATTTCAATTTGAACAAACGGCTGTTAATATGTCTGTTCAGACTGACAGGAACATTCGCACGCTGTCCAGGCCAGTGTTTCTGGAGCCCCCAACACTGCACATGTCGAGCGTCTCTCATACATCCATTTCAGGTCTTGTACTCTACTAATGAGCTGAAGACCTGAATCAGGTGTGTTTGATTAAGGAGACATGCAAAAAGTAAAAGGAACAGGGCTGAGAAACACTGGTCATCGCAACGGTTTTAATGTCTTTTCCATTGCACTGCAAGAAAACTAGGCAGCCAATAAGATTCATGCTTCTGGTCTCATGCCCAGAACCTCTGCTGTTATATAAAACCACGATTGGTGGCACTCATGAACACAGTATATAGCCAGGCAACAGTGAATAGCAGAGGAAGATGGAAGATCCTTCACATGGACAGACCGTCACACACATTTTAATACAGTTTATGCACACAAGAAGATCTAACAGCTGGATTTGCAGAAGTTTGTGAGATTTGTCACATTTTCCCGCGGTTTCACAGACAAGGCTTAAGCCTAGTCCCAGACTAAAATACATGTCTGGGCTGTTTAAACTGAAAGAAACGTGCACTGACATATCTTTAAATATGTAAATGTCATTATTTTTCTCAAGATGCACACCAGTGAGGTTTTTTTCTAAGGTACATTTATAAAAGCCACATAAATGTCCTAATTGAACTATGGCTTAATCTAAGCCCTGTCTGTGAAACCAGGCCTAAATGTTTATTAGATATTCAAAGACTTGTTTAAAATACGCATTTGCTAAATGCTGACAGTATATGAATAAAGGGTCATACTTTAGTTTGGGGACCAATTCTCATTATTAACTAGATATTAACTCTGACTTTTGCCTCGAATTTGCTGCTTATTAATAGTAAGGTAGTTGTTAAGTTTAGTATTGGAGTTGATTTAAGGGATCTAAAATATGGTCATGCAGAATAAGGCATTAATATGTGCTTTATAAGTACTAATAAACAGCCAATATTCTAGTAATATGCATGCTAATAAGCAGCTAGCTAATAGTGAGAATTGGTCGTTAAAATAAAGTGTTACTGAATAAATTATTACAGTTATTAGGCAGCTTCTAACATGGCAAAACAGGAAAACATCCTGGCTGGTAATTAAAAAAATTAAAATAAATTTCACCCTTTGTGATTATATTGGTCAACCACTAGTTACTTGATAAACACCACAGTGAATACAAAAATCTCAACAGCTGTTTGAAAACATGTAAATGCGGTTTGACTTCCTTTGCCGTCTGCCGTTTTCACACATTGGTCTGAACAGAGACAAATTGCATGTGAAAACCTTTGGATCAGTTAACAGGCTTTAAATGTGCTGTTTGTGTCTCTCAGGTTGGAGGTTCAAGCTGATGTTCAAAAGGAGCGTTGCAGTCTGAGCGGGGAGTCTGGCACCGTCAGTCTGGGGACAATCAGTGACAACGCTAGTACCAAAGCAATGGCTGGATCCATTCTCAACGCCTACCTGCCTCTGGACAGGTCTGTATTCATTAGGGTTGGGTACCGTTCACATTTTAACCGGTACGGTTTTTTGGCAAACAAACTGAGATTTACTGTTGAAATTAATACATGGAAGAAAAATTGTGTGAATATTCCTTTAAAACATTTTTTAATAGGCTGATAATTGTAGTATTTTTTTCTACAATTAAGTGGCAGACAGTGGCTACTTTTGATTTATTCGTCCAAAAATGACGAATTCCGTGGCATGCCGCGCTATAGAATAAATTACGTTTTTATGAATGGACTCCGCGATCCCATCCGTGTTTTCGCAGAAACCATATGGCCCTAGAAATGTAAGCACACTTCAGAACATTTCGGCTTGCCCTGTGTGTTGTTTGAACGAGTTGCAAGGGTGACCTTACGTCACAGGGTCTCTCTTTCTCTCCCTGTAGCGTATGCACCCAGATGCGTTCTCAGGTACCGAAATTTAGCACCGACTGATTTAACATGAATCGGTACTCTGTAGTACCAACGCAATTCGGTCGGTACCCAACCCTAGTATTCATACACCCAAAACAATGTGAGGTGGCTCAGTGATGGAGGTTGTGGAAGTCGAGCTGTCATTAACAGCAGACGTTGTTGTGCAGCAGGGATGGGAACAGTATGGAGGTGCAGGTGGATGTGGAGTCCAAGCGAGGGAAGCTCAGGCACCACAGCGGCAGCAGCAGTATGGACGACGGCAGCAGCGGAGGACACGGGGCCGACGTTTGCCCCTCCGGCTGTCCCCACGAGGGCAAATGTGTTACCTCTCGCTGGGCCAAGGAGCCGTCCTCCACCTCCTCTTCCTCTGGCAAGAAGAGCAAAGGCAAGCTGCGCAAAAAGAGCGGCGGAACCAAGATCAACGAGACGTGTGAAGACATGGACGCCCAGCTGCTAGAGCGCCGCAGCACCAACTCCAGCGAGTTAGACTCGCCCTCTCTGAGCGGCAGCCTGCCGTCTGTGGCCGACTCACACTCCAGCCACTTCTCAGAGTTCAGCTGCTCTGACCTGGACGCCTGCAGACCGCCCTGCTACGAGTCTCACGTCCGACATCCCAACACGGGCGGAGCGGTCAGCCCGCTTCCAGAGGTCGAGAATGACCGGCTGGAGAACTGTCCCACGTCTGGGACCCTCCCACAAGCTGCGGCCGCCCCTCTGACCCCTGACGGGCCGGCAGAGCGCCCGCTATGCTACATTGCAGAGGAGAATGTGAGTTTAATATGTGGGGCTGACGCGGGCCAGAGCTCTCCTAAAGAACGCAATAACAACCTTCCTCAGCCGACTAGTCCTGTGCGTAACGCCTGCATTCAAACAGAGATATAACCAGATGGGTTGAGTTGACCCACATGCTAGCTTTCACAGCTAACCTCAACACCAACTTTATTACCAAGGATTGCACACTGAATTGAAGATTTTAAAGCTTGTTTCATGGAGGTTTAATGTCTTGGTCGGTCGATTATTCGAATGTTAGAGAAGGAACGCCACTATTTACACTGGTCAAGGGCAGGATGCGCCTTCAGAAAGCTCGCCGTGACCAAAGGCTACCGTTTGACCGACAGTCGGTCAGTGCAGTACAGTTAGACCGAAGCTCGGATAAGATTCAGAAAGGCAACAGATGAATGTAAGGCGGGAAGTGATGCACAGATACTGATGGTGATGTAGCTGTCAATCACACATGCCTCAGTGTTCAGGGTCGCTGCGATCAAGAGCCTGAGGAACGAGTGTGTGGATGAAACGTGTCCAGCTCATTTTCAGCCCAAAATTAGAAGGAACGAAGAGAAATATCATTCCTTGCAGACTGGAAATGAAGCCTCTGTTTAGGACTAGTTTGATTTGTGACAAATTCGTGTAAATTAAAGGGATGGTTCACCCAAAAATGAACATTCTGTCATAATTTACCCTCATGCCGTTTCAAACCTGAACATAAAAAGATATTTTGAAGAATGTTGGTAACCAAACAGTTTTGGTTCCCAGTGACTTTCATCATATTGTCAAAAAATACAATTGAAGTCAGTGGGAACCAAAACTGTTTGGTTACCAGCATTCTTCAAAATATATTTTATGAACTCGTATAGGTTTGGAATAACATGAGGGTGCGTAAATGACTGAATTTTCATTTTTGGGTGAATTATCCCTTTAAGCACATTTTCCCCCCTTTCTCTTTATTGTAATATATAAGATATGATATATCAGTTTTTTTCCCCTTTGTAATTCCTTATTAGATTCTTAATACTATAAAACAGTATTTTATTTCTGTATTACTATAAATAAATCTGGCAGTGCAACAAATGCTACTGTGATTTAAATGTAAATAATTTTTGCGTTACAAAAATAAGTGGATTTTTTTCCCCCCATTACAGTTATGGGAATTAGGAGGGAAAATGTGCTCAATTTTCATGAAAATGTCTCAAATCTTATTGTTTCTAAAAAAATAGGCTTGATTTTCTTTAAATATAATTTACTTGTGATTTTGGGCTGAAATATGACGTGTTTTTGACTGATTCCATGTGACTGACCTGTGTATTCAGACACCTTCACTACACATATACACACATATACTCTCAGTTAGCCAGCATATAGCTTTAGTTGAGGAATCTGCAACTATTCAAAGGCAACGAGGAAGTCTGGAGGGATCCGATGCCCTTATCGAGATGTTCAAGATGAGCCTATGAGGGACCAGGCAGTAGTAGATTTCCCTTTCACAGCAGTGATTCTTGTACATGGTTGTGCTTTTAATTTCTTGGGCTTCTTTTAATTTCTCTCGTTTAGCGTCACTGCTTATTTTCCATTTTTGGGAAAACTAGATGTGTTCAAGGCCTGTGTGGGTACTGCTTCAGTGAAGAGCCACGTGTCGCGCCCCCTGCTGGTAGCACGGGGACCTTGACCAAACCCGTCTATGGGACGAAGCGAGTCTGGCATGGTTTAAAAAAAAAAAAGTAATCCTTGCAAAGCCAAGTCCACTGATAATTCTCAATGGCTATTATGGATGCAGTGGGTTTATATTTATGAATCAGAAAGATTTGCATCCTGTTTAAAAAAAAATTTTAAATAAGTCAAACTACTTTCATTGTAAAGGCTATGATGGTAATCACATTCAGGTTGTTTCAACCAATTAAGTGATTTTTTTTTTTTTCCGTTTATGTATATGTATCGACTCATGGTGCCTTTTGGATCATAGAAAAATGTTTGTTTTTCCGGTTTGTGTCTTATGAATTCAGATGTATTGGATGAGGCTGCATTGAATGTTAGCGAGGTGGCGTAGCGTCCCTGTGCTAAACAGTCTGGGACTACGCATCCGACCGCCTACCAAAGACAGCACTCAGGCTCAGTGACGACGACTCCTGCACACTTCAACACTCAGTTCACAGACGCCTCCACGGACTCGTGTGATTGCACTGCTCATCTCTGTTGGTCTTTCTCGCTGCCGTTCTGGTGCTGCTCCGTAATCTTTCGGGACTGATCCAATGCCACAAGCTGCTTTGTTTTTTGTTTTGTTCCTTCTATTTCTTTAGTGCTCTTTTCTTATGTTTTGAGCCTGCCCATATCTGTATGAATATTACATCAGAGGCTAGGGCCGATTGATTTCTAACTTGTTCAAAACAGCTTGATACTTGTATATTTGCTTTATAATATGCGTGTAAATGCATATCTAAATGAAAATAAAAACATGAATACAGATGTGTGGTCTCTGTGTGTTTGTAGTCAGTTGGAAAAAAAATGTCACCTAGTAATTTATAAAGCCATTTATTTAGCTGATGCAAATTTATTTCTCTGAAACATATTTCTTTTGCTGACATCCCAAAGAAAAACTACATCTAATGTCAGTGTACATTCATACCTTGTGAGATCTTGTTTTATCTATGCATATTGAGACAACGGTTGGGCTGAAGGCTGGAAGATGTCAAAAAATAATAATTACACTACATGAGCTACATGTATGCATATATTACACAGTACAATGGAACGGCTATTAAAAATATATTAAATCCTGAGAAATTAGATATTTAAATGTAGCAAATTAAATTGTCCTATACAATTTTGTCTGAGAGTGTTAAATCACTCCATATGTGAGCCACAGCTTCTTTTAAAAGGCACATTCTCTCATACACACGACAACCGTCCCATCATAAGCCGAGAATCCTGTTTGTTACACGCTTCCCAGCCGTGCCATGCTCACACGTGCCTACTGAAGCCAGTTACAGAGTATGAACCGTTGCATGCTTTGCATTGTCAGCATTGCATCAGACAATATTCCTTGAAGAAGGTGAGATGAGTGTTTGCTGGAAGGGAACCTTTAGTTGCGGTGCATGACAGTCTAAAGAAGAATGGACCCTCGTAGCAGGACTGTGGGACCCGTGAGCTGGAATCCTCAGGCTCGCTTCATCCACTGTGTCTGGCTTTAATGAAGGAGGGTCTGTTCTTCCTGTAGCTCTCTGTTCATTTCCTCATTTATTGCCTCGATGTCACCCTGCAGAGAGGAAACAGGCATTGTCAGCATCATGTATGTCATATTGAAGCCAGTTGTTACCAGCCAGTGCTAGATTTGGTGAGTATTTTGAACCTTGAGGAAAAAAAAGGTAAAAATTGGAACATGTAAAAAAAATTCTGTCTAAAAAGTCCAATTTTGCGAGACATAAACTTGAATTTGAGATTAAAAAAAAAAAAACAAGTAGAATTGTGGGATATTACCTGAGAATTCTGAGAAAAAAAAAATTGAACTTGTAAGAAATAAATTCAGAATTCTGGGGGAAAAGTCAGAATATAATATAATGCTAAGTTCATGTCATTTTCACTTTAAAAGTCTTTTTTTTCCGCCAGGATTTTTGGCTCATTTTTTCACATCATCAAGAATGAAAAGTGAATCTTTAAAGTGAATGTTACTCCACAGCTGTAGAGTTGAGAAATAATAAAGGCTTTAAAATATTATAAGTGTTTTAAAAATGTGTTCATGACTATGAAGGCCAGTTATTGATAATCAAGAATACCATTATGATGTCATTTATGAGATAGCTAGCTAGCTAGCTAACGTTAGCCTAAACAGTTACGATAGTGTGTAGTTGTCAGCATTTAAATGTACAATTAGGTGTCTGGCTACTCTCCTGGGATTACCAGGCTCAGCATATAAAATTATAAATAATGTTAAATAACATGAAACTGTATGCAAATGCCGCTATCATTATTTACAGTGTTGCAATTATTTTGTTTCTCAGTTTCTGAACAGAACGAGGCAGGAGAGGCTTCTGTGAGGGTCTCTGAGACACACCACACCACACCACACTTCAAATGAGCTTCACCGGAAGTTAACGAGCTGGCTTATCTTAATGCGGAAGTTCTAAAGAACTCTGTGCATATGGTCAATTATTAAAACTTTATAGCTATAGTTAACGTCTTTGCTGTAAATGGGCCTAAAGGCTAAATAAGATACACATATTTTGCAGAAAATATGAGTGCTGCTGTCTTCCTGTGCAAAACTCCCCACCATGACGATAGACTGTTGCGGGTGGTTGCCAATACGTTGCCCATGTGTTCTGAGCAGTTTGTGTCTATGCTAAATCTATTTTGATCTCCGGTTATGAATCACAATCCTCTTCCAGTGTGAGTCTTCGGAACTTTTTATGTTGTGAGAAACATCAAAATTCAAGAACATTTAAAAAAGACTGCTCTGATGGATGTATCATTCATATCTGTTGCATAAACATGTGGTTATGGGCCAAAGTTTAGTACTTAAGGATCAGGGATTTGTTCATTTATGAGCAATAGTAATAGAGACCCTTGCCTCAGTAAACACCACTAATCAGCTAAATCTAAGATTAAATTTCACTGAGGTACAAAGGCTGATTACAGTGGCTGTTAGATAATTAGTGTTTTTTTAGGTGTTTTACGGTTGCTATAACACGCTTTCTGGAATATTTGATTATGAATAAAACAGCTCTGGTCACAGTCTGCTCATTTGTGGTGCGGATTTTTCAGTGACACTTTCTGCAGGTCTCATCCATAGACTGTAAAAAAAAATGGACGAAGCGTCTCCTATTCCTTCCACTATAGAAAAGTGAAGCCAAAGCATCTCAGTATGGCAGCTGCCATCTTGAGTAAATGACGTCATTTGGAGCCAGAGTCTGCGCAGTAGAGATTCGTTTGGCGGCCGAGTCTGCGCAGTAGAGATTCGTTTGGCGGCCGAGTCTGCGCAGTAGAGATTCGTTTGGCGGCCGAGTCTGCGCAGTAGAGATTCGTTTGGCGGCCGAGTCTGCGCAGTAGAGATTCGTTTGGCGGCCGAGTCTGCGCAGTAGAGATTCGTTTGGCGGCCGAGTCTGCGCAGTAGAGATTCGTTTGGCGGCCGAGTCTGCGCAGTAGAGATTCGTTTGGCGGCCGAGTCTGCGCAGTAGAGATTCGTTTGGCGGCCGAGTCTGCGCAGTAGAGATTCGTTTGGCGGCCGAGTCTGCGCAGTAGAGATTCGTTTGGCGGCCGAGTCTGCGCAGTAGAGATTCGTTTGGCGGCCGAGTCTGCGCAGTAGAGATTCGTTTGGCGGCCGAGTCTGCGCAGTAGAGATTCATTTGGAGCCAGAGTCTGCGCAGTAGAGATTAGTTTGGAGGCAGAGTCTGCGCAGTAGAGATTCGTTTGGAGGCTGAGTCTGCGCAGTAGAGATGTAGAGATTCATTTGGAGCCAGAGTCTGTGCAGTAGATATTCGTTTGGAGCCCGAGTCTGCGCAGTAGAGATTTGTTTGGAGGCCGA
>NW_015546025.1:493694-508099 GCF_001515605.1 Sinocyclocheilus anshuiensis | reverse complement strand
ATTCGTTTGGAGCCCGAGTCTGCGCAGTAGAGATTCGTTTGGAGGCTGAGTCTGCGCAGTAGAGATGTAGAGATTCATTTGGAGCCAGAGTCTGTGCAGTAGATATTCGTTTGGAGCCCGAGTCTGCGCAGTAGAGATTTGTTTGGAGCCAGAGTCTGCGCAGTAGAGATTTGTTTGGAGCCAGAGTCTGCGCAGTAGAGATTTGTTTGGAGCCAGAGTCTGCGCAGTAGAGATTTGTTTGGAGCCAGAGTCTGCGCAGTAGAGATTTGTTTGGAGCCAGAGTCTGCGCAGTAGTGTCGTGAGGTGGAGCCACGGTATCAAACTCCCGCCCAAACTCCCGCAGGCCCAATCAACCATAACGACACGCCCCGTTTTTATAGCATCAAATTACTAGCTAAAATCAAACTTATCACTAAAACGAACAATTTAACATATATCAGCGTTATAAAACAACTACCTTAAATGACCAAAACCATCTTTCGGAAAATTGTATTGGAAGCGTAATTTATTTTTTTAATTTGACTTTAGTCCCATTCGTTTACATGGAGAGGGCGGGGTTTATGACCTGTACTGCAGCCAGCCACCAGGGGGCGATCAAAGAGCCCGCAGCTTCACTTTTCAGGACGTGTGAGGCACACCTGGTCTCATCCTTACACCAGTAGGTGGCAGTGAGTCAGTGAATCATTCACTCAACTGATTCGTTCAGAACACTGATTCATTTAGTAACGCCACCGCTGTGTGTTGCTTGGAGACGAACCGCGGATGGTTTTGCTGGCGAAACAGCAATGTAAGAGGCAATATTGTATGTAATGTAACATGTAAATTACTCAGTATTAACTTTTTGTTTATTGAACTGTTGTGCAACAGTGATATTGAATAAACAAATATGTAGGCAAAACTGAATAAATGTTGCACCGTAGCAATGACGAGCAACAGCGGCTTCTATTTTGTGATGGTTTCTATTTCTATTTCTGCGACATCGCGGCTGACAGCTCATTGATTATCTCAGATACGTTTTTTTTTTGTACAATACTAACATAGTTTAATTTGAGTTTGAATATCATTTTGTATGACTTTGAAGGTAGGGTAGGTGATTTCAGAGAGGCTAGCAATAGCAATCTAGCTTTGTTACCAAGTGGGCTACTTTAACACTCTTGCCGCGGGTTGTTTTTCATGTCCGCGGGTTGAAGCGACCCCAATAACATGATATTTAGCCCCTGGAATCTGAATTTTACCAGGGGAAACTTAACACGTGAATTTTACCCCCTGGAACACGATTGGGCTAGTTGTGAGTAGCAATTGGGTGGGATTTGTTGTGAAAACCTGGCAACCCATGCTTTGAAATCATAAGAACCCACCCTCCCTGCAAATCACTCTCCAAAGCCACGCCCCCTCCAGAACACATGACCGCGCACAGGCAGAGCAGAGGCTAACCAGCGACACGATGAGAGACGGCGTTGGTGGAGGATTGAATGCAACGCTGTCAGATTACCTCATGTCTCATTCACCGGTGAGAAAACATTACAGTACAAAGTGCAGAATATTACAATAATAATGCCTTCCATTCTTGCTTGGTCTGCAATAGGTTGTTTGCAATCACGTGATTCTGATGACTTGCGAAATTCAGATGGAGGGCAGGAAGTGAAAAGCAGAATGGATGAGATGGAGGAAAGTCCATACTGTACTGGTTTAGACACTATTACAAGAGAAAGGTGTAAACTGAAAATCACAACATATTGGACGTGATCCTAATGTTATGAAGAGGAGGGATTTGTCAACTAAATTGAAATACTTGCCTGCCATCGAGGCGGTGGATATAGGCTAAGCAACTAACCCTGATTGCAAACAAGCTATTTCGAAAGTGAATCCCGCATTTATATGAGAGATGCGGGATATATGCAGTGTTGGGGAGTAACTAGTTACATGTAACGGCATTACGTAATTTAATTACAAAATAAATGTAACTGTAATCAGTTACAGTTACTGAGAACAAATGTGTAATTAAATTACAGTTACTTATGAAAATGTTAAAGATTACAAAGGGAGTTACATCTGAATATTTTCACCCACATACCCACATACAGATTTAATTGATTTATTTCCCAAATTGCATTGACTGCTCTAAAATATGAGACAGGAGTTTAGGACACAGAACAGGACACATTTATATGAGAACTGTTTTATTTCTTATTTGGGTTTTTGTATATGCTTTTTTTTTTTACTGTTAGATGCCTGTGTTTCCTGTCATAGCTATGCAAAGATTTGATTTCAAAAACAGTATCATAGCTATTCTATTTCTTGTTATGGTTTTAAATCTGTATTTAACCTCAGAACTATCTCAAAGTAAAAACAGGTGCTTTTGTGGTGGATGTGCTTTAAAAATAAATTTAATTGAATCTTAATTCAAGTGATGAAGGATTCTGAAAGTCTGACTTTATTCACTGTAAGGTTAACCCTGCCTGCTTTAAATGTTTCAAAATTTCAAATTCAAAATCATTAACATTTGAAAACATTCGCCAGAAATTTAGATCAAATGTAATCAGTTACATTACTTTAATAAAGTAAGTGTGGTGAACTGAAGAGGAGAAGCACCATCATGGAGCTGGGAATCTGAAGGGTCTGAAGAGATTCTGGATGGAGAAATTGTCTCTGATCTCTTGTCAGGTGCTCTCTAACCTCATCAGGCATTATAGGAGAAAATTTAGAGCTGTTAAACTGGCAAATGGAGGTTTCAAAAAGTATTGAATAAAAGGGTGCTGTTAATTGTGGCCAATGTGTATTAGAGAAAAACATTTATTTCATAATGATATTTCCCCCCATTTTAAATTCTTATTATCCAATGAAAGTTTAGGTTTTTGTGAATTTTTTAAATAAAAGATCAAAAGGGTTAACAATGCAGATTAATTTTCACAGCCTTCTTTGATCATATTTACCGTGCCGTTCGTTAGGTGCCGATATTGTTGGCCATGACTGTATGTCACTTCTGAAACTTTGCTGCATGTTCAGGGTATGTGGCCGCTGGTCCTGTTAGCAGCACGTAAAACAAAACTTTTATTCAAATTCTGAATTGATTATAGCCTAGAAAGTGAGCTAATAGCGCTTCCATATAATCACTAAAAAGCTGTCACTCACTTGTAGTAGCGTTTAGCATTGAGTGAATTCTGTCTCATGCTGAATGCGTGAGAGTTGGCAGACCTGTATCTATTTATACATTTCTTATCTTAATATCTTAATATATTATAATATCTTATATTAACCATTTGCACACACGAGCATTATCCGACTCGGCTCCTCCCGACCGCAGACGCAGGTTTACAAGCCACTTTTTCTTGTGTTTTCAGTCAATTTCTTGCCTTTTCCCCTCTTATGAACAACAACATTTCCGTACACATTAAAAGTTCATTGTGGTTTCTCGGTTTGAGCATCCATAAACAACGCAAAACATAGGCATTTTGAGTTTCTGCTAGCGAGTCCTATATAGAAAAATCACTTCCTGCCCTCCAGCTGCATTTCAGCACAGCAATGACGTCATGTGCAAAGAACGCGCTGATGAAGTATCATGTCTGTGCGAACAGGGTGCGCAGAGGTTTGCAAATACATATACCATATGATTGGACGAACATTTTATGCTCCTACACCTTCCACAGACCATATAAATACATTTAGAGCACTTAACTTAGTGATGGCAATCGGGATGAAAGATGGGAGACTTTCAAACAGCGTAACAAAAAAATGTTTTTGAACCAAATCGCCTACCCTGCCTTCAATAGCCATAATACAAGCGACAATGGATAATTTAAATTGGGCCTGGAGGAGTTTGATACCGTGGCTCCACCTCATGATCACAGACGAGGAGACTTGAGCTCCAAATGACGTCGTCGGCGCAAGACGACAGCAGCCATACCTAGGAAATTTTGGCTTGACTTTTCTAAAGTGAAAGGAAGTAGAGACAATGCACTGAGCGTTACAGCAATCAAATGGCCTCTGTAGCACTTCCGGGGCACTCAGTGTCCAAATTCACTCACTGGTTTCATTCACTCATTCAGAGTAGACTATATTAGGGATTTCGGATACAGCCAGACAAATTTCTTGTCGGTGGAATCTTATCACATCCCAACCGGTTAGAACACAAACCGGTTGCCTACATAGTCTGAACTGTGCTAGTTTCTCGTCTCTCCCTATGTGTTCTTTGGCAGTGAGAATTTACCTTGAGAATTAGCCAGCAGACTTTCTCTTAGCAGTCTAGTGACCATCTCCAGCTCCTGCTCGGCTTCCAGCACGTTTGGATCCAACTGCAGTACTTCCTGTAAATCAGTGCTGGCTGACAGGTAGTCCTGTGGGAGAACATACAGACGGACCATCGAAACTCTGCCTTACTGCACTGAATTCAACAGTGAGCTTGACTTTATATGCACACACAATCCTTACTCACAATGTTTTAAATATGTGACCTTGGACCACAAAAGCAGTCTTAAGGAAGTCTGGGAAGTCGTGGCCTAATGGTTAGAGAGTCGGACTCATAACCCAAAGGTTGTGGGTTCGAGTCTCGTACCGGCAGGGATTGTATTCTTTTATGTCAAAAATCATTAGGATATTAAGTAAAGATCATGTTCCATGAAGATATTTTGTAAATGTCCTACTCTAAATATATTAAAACGTAATTTTTGTATTACGCCTTTAAAGTTGTGGACAACTTTAAAGGCGATTTTCTCAGTATTTTGATTTTTTGCACCCTCAGATTCCAGATTTTCAATAGTTGTATCTCGACCAAATATTGTCCTATCCTAACAAACCTTATATCAATGGAAAGCTTATTTATTCAGCTTTCAGATGATGTATCAATCTCAATTTCGAAAAATGTACCTTTATGACTGGTTCTGTGGTCCAGGGTCACATATAACATGAAGCACACATGCTTTCTTGTGACTATAAAAGGCATAATATCTGATGACAAAATACAAACCTTCAAGCCTTTATGTGCCAGTGCTCGTCTGTAAAATGCTTTCTTATTGTTTGGCTCGATCTGGAGTGCAGAATCACAGTCCCGTTTGGCTTCTGCGAAACCTTCCAGCTTGAGATAGCACAGCGCTCTGGAAAACACAGCAGACAGTTCTCATTCAGACTCTCCTCCGGCGTGTTATGCTGGAGTTGTCAGAGCTAACTGCTGACTGTCTGAGCAGCTCCAGTCTCAGCATTTTCTAGAAGGCTCCATCAAATGAGAGATGGTTCAGGTCATTGCTACTTTGTAAGTATTTAGAGTGAACTGCACCAAACTGCGGCTGTGTCCAGAACAGAATACTAGTGCACTGCTTGCTTCATACTGCACAGTGTATACTACATTATGCATATACAGTATGCATTATGCAACATTTCAAACAGCAGTATGCTACAGTTGTCACGTTTAATTCAGTGGTGTACAGGATTTTAGTAATGAAAGATTTAGCTTGCAATTTTAATTAAATTCATCAGTATAATATACAACAAACAATATATTTGATGTTTTACATACATTTTTATAGATATATATCCAAATAGTTTGAGTGTGTAGCGTGACCAACTTGATTACACGCTTCCATGGGAGCAGGTAGTTCATCTAGCCTGATTTTTTTGTTGCAGTCCTCTGATTGGTTGAGACTTCTTTGCAGAATCATGGGTAATGCAGTTTTTCACAATGAATTTGTATTCTGCTGTTTAACTCGATTATTTTAAAAGGAAGTTGAAATGATGCAAACTGGTGGCTTTAACTAAAGCATTTACCGTTGATTAACAGCCTTGTAGCTCACAGTAGGTCTGTATTTAACAGTTTAAATGTTAATGTAAAAAAACTATTTTCATTATAGAGAAAATGAATGGGATGTTTAGTTTCAGAGCCCGACTGTTGTAGGAGTAATATGGTAGTGTGCTATTCCAAGCACAGCCTGTGTTTCGGCTGATAATAACAGTTGCAAAGTGTTTTAAATAGCAGCATGTAGGACAGCTTTACCTGTTGGTGTAGATGGCACATTCGTTAGGTTTGATGGCCAGACACTCGCTGTATTTGTCCGCAGCACCTTGAAACTGTCCGCTCTTCACCAGGTCACTTCCTTCTTGTTTCATCTGTGTGAATCGAGCCTCTGCTTTTCTGGCTGTGAAGAAAGTAGATTACAGTAGAATTACTCTTCTGAATACTTCTAAAAGACCCCGTCTCTTCCCTAAATTATAGCTATCCACTCTAAAAGAGTGCATGTCACAAAACACATCAGCAACATGTCTGGGTCATAATTCTCAAAATCACAAAAACAAATAAAAATTTCGTTATATTTAAGCACATTTGCCTCCCAAATTCTCATTGTTGTAGTACAACAACAACAAAAACATTTTAATAATGTACAAAATAAATAAATAAATAAATCACATATGACACAACAAATTAGCTTATTTTTTTCTTTATGCAAAATGTAATTTCCCGTGTTATTGTAGTATAATTTATATACTATTTTGAATTAGCTTTTATTTTTATATTTTCAGTTTTCATTTGTTTTTTTTTAAATGTTTTTTTTCCAAAGGTAATTTTGCTATGTGCTTTTGTCTCATTCATTTATTTATTTATTAAATATAACTTCAAATTAGCTTTAATTTATTTTTAAATCATTTGTAGTTTTAGTAATTTTAGTTAGCTAACTTTTTAGCTAACTTATTTCAGTTAGTTGCCAAGACAAACATTTCAGAATTTGTATTAAATATTAAAGTCCCCATGAAATCAAAATGAAAGTTTTTTGGGTGTTAGTATCAATATTTTCAGTTAAAATGACGTCAACACAGAGTAACGCTGCGTGTTTCTAAGCATTTCAGGGGACCTTTAAGTTGTATGAAGTATTACATATTTAAATATTAATTTGTATTCAGTTTTTCATTTAATATTTATAATTAATTTTATTAGTTTTATTTCAATTACTGATTTTTTAAAAATAGTTTTAGTTAACAATAACAACAGTGGTAATTCCTGATATTTTTCTATTGATTTTGGGGTGAAATGAGACCTGGTCACGTTACTCAAAAGCGGCACACTTCACTACTTGTGTCAGTGTGCTTGGCAAGTTTACAGTGGCTCGTCTCAGTTGCAGTAAAGGCAGCGAGTGCAGCAGGAATAACACAACATACACCCATTGCTATGACTTCATCTGGCTCAAAGTACAGCAGAGCAAAGGTTGTCCCATTGTTAATGTGATCGGGTGCTGATGTGTGCCGTGTGATCATGTGGGTCTTCCTTTCTCAGGTCAGAATGAAACCGGAGCCGTCTGGTTTGGAAAG
Organism: Sinocyclocheilus anshuiensis; assembly: GCF_001515605.1. Lineage (NCBI taxonomy): Eukaryota > Metazoa > Chordata > Actinopteri > Cypriniformes > Cyprinidae > Sinocyclocheilus > Sinocyclocheilus anshuiensis. The sequence goes on along the minus strand of NW_015546025.1, from coordinate 500,809 downwards.
AAAGGGAGAAAACATGACAGAATAACTCGGTGGATATCGCATTTTGCGTAAAATTAAAAATGGACTTTTCAATACCGACCATACACAATACTGATTTTGGCGGAAACTCAATAAAAAAAAAAAAAGGTTTATAATTTTTTGATATTTTGGAACCAAACTCTTCTTTTTTTTGTACATTTAGTATGCATTTAGGTACAAAAGTCATTGATGAATCATTGCTGAATCATGAATTCATGAATGAGACCCACTTTTATTGACCTTGTAAATATGCAAATAAGATATATGTTCAAAGACAGACCTTTAACCCTTTCAGGTGTGAATGGCACAGAATTATACTGAATTTGTTTATAGAATGCTAATGGAGATAACTATTGAGAAACTATTTTAAACTATACTAACCATCTACACTTATTATGTGCTTTACTAATTCTATTGCTATACATCGCTATTACTATTGCTCATACTTGAGAACAAAACTGTTCTCTTCTGTCTGGTAACTGTTCTCTTGTGCGGCGGGTTTTGGTTCAGTGGCGACGCGATGCGGTGTTAACTCACCCTTCTCCTGCTCGGCTCTGGCTGCGCGGGCCTGCAGAATCTCTGCGCTGGGCTCATCTTTACGGTGCTGCTGGGCGGAGAGCGGAACCATTGGAATCTCTGGCAGCTTCTCTCGCCAGTCAGGACCGTCCTGCTCGATCAGCATTTTAGTGATTCTGAGATCATATCACAAACACAGTCAGACAGAACAGATGACATAACTGTAATGTGAATAAACAAACAGATTCTGGTCCCTGATGACTTCCATAGTATTTTTTTCCCCATATAATGGAAGTCAATGGGGACCGAAACCAAAATTCTTCCAAATATCTTCGTGTGTGTTCAGAAGAAGAAAGAAAGTCATACAGGTTTGGAACAACATGAGGGTGAGTAATAATGACAGAATTTTCATTTTTGGGTGAACTAACCCTGTAAGTACTTTGCTCTTGTTTTCCAGTAGAAAAAAATATAAAAGTCCTTGAAATGAGATCAATTTACTTGAGGAAGAAAAATGTGCAGACCATTTTTTCTCAGACAATACATCTTTTGTCAACCTTTTTTTTTCAATTTACAATTAAAACAAGACTGTAAGAACAAAATGTGTAGACAACGGAAAAAAAGTACTGGTAACTTTTTGCCATTATCTATTAAGTTTACTGACATTTCATTTAACCCTAAAACACAATGCAATGTGTAATTCAAAATATGGTTAAAGCACCTGTGAAAAATCAATACAGAAAATTCCTTTGTATTAACAGTACACTTGGCCATATTTTTTAGACTTTCCGAAGTGGAAAAACTACCAATGTTATAAGAAGTGTAAATATCAAAATCTATTGTCTGAAAACAAGTCTCATCATCTTATGTAATTTGTCTTCTTAGGAAATGACCCTTGTTTGTTTAGGTTTTTATTTTGCAGGATATTGACAATAATAAGGAGTGTTTTTAGAAAGCTACATTTGTAAACATATTAAAATACTCAGAAAATGTCATCATGTGGATTGTACCTGTGCACACTGTCTTGAGCCGCCTGCACGCTGTTGTCTATCTGCAGGACTGTCTTGTAATCAGCGTAGGCCTTCCTGTAGCGCTCCAGAGTCTCATACGCCATCGCCCGCCGGAGGAGGGGCTTCAGCGAGAAGGGGCGGAGCTCCAGAGACCTATAAATAAACAGAGGATCAGGATCTTTCTCTGATCCTGTGCCCTACAATGAACTCTCTAAATCTACATAGGAAGCCATTCATAAAGCTGCATGTGTTGGAGTCTTTCAAAATATACCCATTTTGTATAATATACCTAAAGCTCGCATCATTTTCCTGTCTTTCCTCTATAGCAGTGTTTCTCAACCAGGGGTCCGTGGACCCCTAGTGGTCCTTGACGTAAGGCCAGGGGGTCCATATAAAGTATGATTTTTTGTATATTTTGACATGACGTGTTCCCATGAAAGAAAAGTCCAATATAGCTGATGATATGGCCAAATACTGGACAAGTCAGCTAACTTGAATTATACTTGACTGCATTTGGTCCTCACAAAGACACAAATGATACATAGATGAGTCAATGTTGGTCTGGGTGTCCTTGAGGATGGTTCTGAATTGGACTGGGGTCCGTTACGCCAAAAGGTTGAGATTCACTCCTCTATAGGATTAAAGAATGGATGCATCCAAACAAGACAGCGGAAAGTACAGTATGATTACAAGACTCAATGACATTTTATTATTTCCCTCCAAAGGAGCAGAACATGGTAACAGCCTGCCGAGGATCTTAGTCACGGTTAACCAGTCTGCTGGTAAAGCTTCTTACAGTGCAACTAACTGCATTGGGTGTTAATCTTTCTGAGACGCACTTATTACCTCACACGTAAATCCAAGCTAAACGCAGCACTGTGGCTTTCGTTATTCTGTGAAAGTCTTGAGTCAATTTTGTTCTGGGGGTCCTTGAGGATGGTTCTGAATTGGACTGGGGTCCGGTAAGCCAAAAGGTTGAGATTCACTCCTCTATAGGATTAAAGAATGGATGCGTCCAAACAAGACAGCGGAAAGTACAGTATGATTACAAGACTCAATGACATTTTATTATTTCCCTCCAAAGGAGCAGAACATGGTAACAGCCTGCCGAGGATCTTAGTCACGGTTAACCAGTCTGCTGGTAAAGCTTCTTACAGTGCAACTAACTGCATTGGATGTTAATCTTTCTGAGACGCACTTATTACCTCACACGTAAATCCAAGCTAAACGCAGCACTGTGGCTCTCGTTATTCTGTGAAAGTCTGGTCATTGAGAGATTGGCAGCTGAACAGAGCGAGTATGTAAATGTGTGGTTAACCTGGTGCAGTCCTGAATGCAGTCTGCGCTGTTTCCATCTTTGAGGTAGCAAGCAGCTCTATTGGAGTACAGAATACAAAGATCCTCTGGGCTGTCGATACCTGCAAATACAAGCACAGCACTGAAAATAGACTCAGAAAGCAGCTTTAGATCTGCATGGATACAAGTGGGAGGAAGGGTTCAGTGTTAAGGCAGCCATTTATGCTGGAATACATTTCGTGTAGTCACCTGATATCATGTTACAAACCCAACTAGTCATAGAGTAAACACTCTGGGGAAGCTGAGCTTAGAAAGACGGTGCATCCCTGCTTTCAAAAGGCCCATTACGTAACTTTAGTGGACACGCCCACAATGCACAGTTGCGGAAGTGTCAGTCTTGTGAAACGCGTTCACTTCTATTTCACAACAATGCAGCTTTAGTCCCCAAAATGCAGTGGCTTGATGAACAGCGGTTTAAGACCTTTTCCATGGGACATCTAGACAACAGAGCCTCTCTATGAACCGGTATCGGATTCCTTCCCCTGCATTACTCAACGCTGCTAAACAGGATCTACGCAATGTTTGCGCAAAAGATGCTTTTGTGATTCACACTACAACACGATTCATTGAAATGTGCTGGTTCATTTGGAAACACCCAGTCACCAAAAACTGTTAAACATACTATTCATGCAGACATATAATATAGATAAATACTTGTACCCCACCAGAGTCATTGAAAGATGTTGGATAATTTGAAAAATACAGTACTTTTAAGTCAGTATGCTATAAAAAAAGTATCAAAATATTGTCACCTTGCCAACAATGCCACTTTGCTGAAACCAAAATCTGTTAAATATATTATATTATTAACATCATTTCAATATACTTCAGCACAAAATACTTGTATCCCGCCAAAATCATTTAAAACCAACTGCTTTTAAGTCAGTATACTATAAAAACAACCACAGCTATGCCAAAATGACCAACTTACCAAAAATACCATCTTGGTAATACCAAAATCTGTTAAATATACTATTTTAACACAGGCATCATATATGAATTCAAGTTACTTTAACACAGAATACTTGTTACCCAACCAGAATGATTGAAACATGTTGATTCATTTGAAATATACTATAAATAGTGGGAAAATAGATACTATAAAATACCACCTTGCCAAAAATGGCATTGTGGTGACACCAAAAATGGTTAAATATACTATTTTAGCATACACGTATAATATATTATTTTGAGGTTAATACTTGTACCCCACCTGAATCGTTGAAATATGCTGGTTAACTAAAACATAAATTGATATAATATGCCAAAAATGCCATTTTGGTGACACCCAAAATCTGTCAAATATACTATTTCAAGATAATTAAACACAAAATACTTGTATCCCACCAGAATCATTAAAAAACAGTACTTTTATGTCAGTAAACTAGAAAAACAATGATCACCTTGCCAAAATAGCCACCTTACCAAAGATGTCTAATCTTGGTAAAACCAAAGACTGTTATATCTACTGCTTCAACACAAACATAATGTATGATTTTGACAATAAGTACAGAATAGTTGTACTCTACCAGCTTCTATACATCCGTCAATGGCCTGTGTGTATTTCTCCAGCGCGTCCCCAAACTGTCCATTTTTGAACAACATATTGCCCTCATTTTTGAGCCTGGCCAGTGGAGGAGGAAGGGCCCCACACGGGGCGTCCAGATTACAGCTCGCCCCAGCAGTGCCACTGTGTGCCGGACCAGAGCCCTGAGGCTCATCCTGGCTCTTGCCGGCTGGAAGGGTACCATTCACTGCCGAGCTCTTCCCTTGGACATCCTTTGAGTTGGCTGTGTTGTTTCCATGGCTCCTCTTGTACCCCGGGGTCCCAGGTTGAGAGTGCGGGCCCCCTCCCTCTCCGTGACCGGGGCCCTTCTTTTGTGAATTCCCCATGGCTGCCCTCAGTCCCTACCAAAGTACAGCGAGCTCCCGTCCTCACACTCATACACTCATACACCCTCTTCCTGTTCCCTGCGCAGACTGTGAGGCTCAGCCAGAAGTGGGAGGACACGCCTCCTGCGGGACACTCTGAGCTGTGACATCACGCGGGGGGAGGGGCTGCGGAGCTGCTGCAGAGTGGGGGTGGTTTACTGTGAAACAGCAGCCAGGGGACTTCAAACGTCTCTGCTGGATTTCATTGTGCGCAAAATCAGCTGCAGAGCCCTTCAGCTGACACTGCTCAGCATCTCTGTGCTCTAAGCAAAATAAAGCTCACACAGTACCGCACAAAAGTTTGGAATAATTAGAATGTTTTAATGTTCTGGAAAGAAGTCTCTTATACTCACCAAGGCTACATTTATTTGAAAAAAAAAAAAAAACTTTAAAATAATGAATAAACAATTTAAAATACCATTAAAAAAAACGTACAAGTAGTAATATTGAGAAAAAAATGTTACAATTGAAAATAAATGGTTTCTATTTGAATATATTGTCATCAAAGCTGAATTTTCAGCATCATTACTCCAGTCTTCAGAGTCACATGATTCTTCAGAAATCAGTCTAATATGCTGATTTGCTGCTCTCTCTCTATACAATTTTTGCTGCTTGATATTTTTAGATTACTTTTTTTTTTTTCAGGATTCTTTGGTGAATAGAAAGTTAAAAGAAGAGCATTTATTTGAAATAGAAATCTTTTGTTGTCACTTTTGTTCAATTTAATGCATCCTTACGGAATAAAAAAAATATATATATACATTTTTTTTTTATCTTAGCCCATACTTTTGAATGGTGGTGTATCACAGTTTCCACATAAATATGAAGCAGCACAGCTGTTTTCAATATTGATACTACTAATCATAAATATTTCTTGGATCATCAAATCAGCATATTATACTGATTTCTGAAGATCATGCGACACTGAAGACTGGAGTAATGATGCTGAAAACATTTTAAAATATATTACAATAGCAAATGGTTATTTTAAATTGTAATATTTCACATTAGTGTTGTTACTGTATTTTCGATCACATAAATGCAGCCTTAGCAAGCATAAGAGACTTATGTATATAGAATAAAAAAAAAAAAATATATATATATATATATATATATACTGACCACTAGTGTGACTGTTCATTGAAAGAAACAGAAAATTGATTTTGTGTTATAATAGCACAAAACAACAGCAGTTATTCTGTTTAGCCATTTAAATTTTGGTTACAGCAACACATTTTGGCTAGTAAACATTTTCCAGACACACAGAGAACAAAGTTTTAGGATTCGGAAAAATTTATAACAAAGACATTTCTAGATCACTGTCCAAATGTTAGCAAAGCTGTGACAGTGATCATCTGCATTCATTCGTACAGATCGTCAGATGCTTTCGCATGCATTAAATCACAAGATGTTTGTTTTTTCCCCACAAATAACGCTGGATCACACGATAATCAGGTTTCACACAAACATGTAGAATCTACTATAAAACACTACAATGACACCAAATATTATTACATTGATTTTACTGTTGCTTGAGTGTGGTCGAAATCCAGTCACTTCAATAGGAATCCCTGTGATTGAGAATCTTGCATGAGGGCAAAAAATTTCCCCGCGCTGATTTCACAACAGAATCAGAAGCTGGTCACGTGAATTTGCTGTATTGACCCACAGAAAGCTGCTTGGTTTGAAAGTGATTTCTGCGTGAACTGTGCTTCATTATCACTGCACTATTAACAACAGACCTATTTTGCTAGTGAAATTTCGCTAATGATAACCTTCATCCATCCTAAACCCTACAAGAACAACTCGTTAAACATGCTTTGAGCAGGTTTACACCAAAGACCAAAAAAAATAAATAAAAAAAGTCACTTTATAATTCTAAACTGCAAATACAAGGAGAAAACACATTCACTCAAGAAGTTGTTTTGTAAATTGTATTTCACTCCGTTTTCATCCATTAGTGGTTACATGTATTTACACAGTCAAGAGATAAAAAAGCGCATTCTAACAGGAAAACTGCAGATGCATCTCATCGGGCATCAAATACAACCACTGGACACAAGAGTTAAGGGTAAACACAAAGAACACAGGAAGGGAGATATAATGACCACAAAATAAATCAAATCAAATTAAACTGTAAACAGGACTATAATGACTTAATGACTACAGCATGCATATCTGAATCAAGAAACCATGGCAAGAGCTTAATTTTTTAAAGGGGTCATATGATGCGATTTCAATTTTTCCTTTCTCTTTGGAGTGTTACAAGCTCTTGGTGCATAAAGA
>NW_015546025.1:478662-493408 GCF_001515605.1 Sinocyclocheilus anshuiensis | reverse complement strand
TATAGTATGTGGAAAATAATGTGTTTTTTTAACCTTAAACCGCATAAACACATTTCATTACACCAAACACACAAAATACTGTTCTTTTTAGCAACATCATATGACCCCTTTAATTACCAAGTCAAGTCAAGTCTGCTTTATTGTCAATTCTTCCACATGTACACCACATACACACAGAGAATTGAAATTGCGTTACTCTCAGACCCTTGGAGTCTGAGTATCAAAAGTAGTAGTACCCCAAAAATGGTCATCATTGACTCATCACCATATGCTCCACACATTTCTGTTCTCCACACAACGAGAATTCAATGGACCACAGCTGTAAATCTCCTCCTAAAAGGGCATCCACACTATATTTCACATTATGAACAGCAATCGCCATTGGTTAGGCATTCTGTGATCAAACAGCATGACGGCAAAACTGCATATTTGTCTGTTTTTCACAATAAAGTCTTAATATAACTTCAAACACATGAGTCAGATGGACCACTTTTATGGGGTTGTTTCTTTTAGAGCTTTACAGATGTGGTGACTATGAACGGTCAGTGAATGGAAAAGAGCAGATTTAAAACTTCTATGTTGCATGGAAAAAAGTAACCACATATGCTGTGGGTTATGGTTTGGGACAACATGAGGGTGAGTAAATGATGGCAGTGTTTTGTTTTGTTTTTGGGGGGGTGAACTACTCTTTTAACCACGAAGCATTATTCAGCTGAGAAAGGATACATCTCTTGGTCCTCTTCTTGTACATGATTCTGTAACCGCACTCTCTGCATCTGGAAAACATTATAACAAGTCAGAAAACACAACGACAAATCCGAAAACTAATTAACAAGTCAGAAAACACAACGACAAATCCGAAAACAAAATAGGGAGGAAAAAAAAGTTCGGCAAAAGGCGGGCTCGAACCCGGGTCGATCGCGTCAAAAACCTAACGACACGCGCTTATCATCTGCGCCACTGGAGCAGATGTATTATTTTGTTTTCAGAATTGTGATCTGCTTTGCAATTCTCGGCCACCGTATAAAACACATGAGAAACAATTAAAAGCATGAAGAGAGCAATAACCTCCACAAATATAGATCATCGGCTGCTGTTTAGGAGGCTGAATGTCTTTCTGAGAGTCCATGGCCTGAAACACACACATTAACAGCTACTACTTACTTAATTAATTATTAAATATATTAGATATATGCTTAAATTAATATATAATAATAATGTATCTATTAGTTACATGAGCTAGACTTTACTCTAAGCACCCATATAAGAGAATTTGTCATCATTCTAGTGCTGATGAACTGAGTACGAACACGTTCTTGTAATAACAAACTATCTAGATGCATTGTTCTTCATATTTATATTAGAAACAAAACCGCACATTATTTTGAATTTCATTTGCTTCAAATGTAAACAGTCGAAGCGTTACCTCCACGCGTGAGCTCTCGGGTTGGTTTCCACGCAAGCGCGTTACTTACAGAGAGACGTCACAGTAACGAACGCTGCTATTGGTTGAAACGAATGATTGACAGCAATCGAACGCCTGAAAGGGGCCCGTCAAACTCTGGTGGGAGGAGCTTAGAATTTTACGCAGTCCATCCGGGACTTTTATTTTATTTCAATAATAACAGACGGCGGCGAAAAACGTCTGAAATCGCGGCGACGCCATTAAGCGTGTATTTATCGGCAACCGCACGTCATTTTAATATTTAATAATAATATATATTTTTAGTTTTAATTAATTGTTTTGAAAGTTTTGGCTGTTATTAGTTAGTACTGTCAATAAAAATGTGTGTTACGTATTATTATTATTATTATTATTTTTATTTTTATTTTTACAATAGTGCAATAAACATTTATTTCCAAGCAGAAATGTATTTTTTTATCTGTATCTCTGACATGTTTTTCTCGCACTGTCATGTGTGTCAGGAGTGTTGTCCACCGTCTCGAAGCCGGAAGTAGCGCGTGAGTCACTGCAGCGGTGCATGTTTCAGGTAAGCCTGCAGAATTTAGCTCTCAGTATTCTGTTGCGCTGTTATTATACAAATATTGTTCTAACACGATCGTGCACAGTATATATTGTTCTTCGTATTATGAATATTAATGCCTAACTGTCTGTTATGATCCAGCCTCACCCTTTCAGTTTCTTTTTCTCGGCATTGGGTTTATTACGGTTTATTATTACACGATACAACATATACAACAAGTTTATAACATCCAGTTACCAAGTATATCTATTTCTAATTACTCATAATTTCTAATTTTATTTCTAATTACTATCTATCTATCTATCTATCTATCTATCAAACATCTGTATATTACACAACACAAGATTTCTATTTATAACAACAGTTACCATCTATTCATCCAGTTACTAACTATTGGTATCTGTCTATCTATCAATCAGCTTATACACAACTTTGTAAAAAAAAATGCAAATGCATTGTAGTAATATATAAACCCACAAAAACAATCCCAAAAGACGCACTGCACCATAGGTAGGTGGAAACCCCATAAACACAACAATAACAACAGTTTGACCATTTGATTTGATTGATTTGTTTTTATTTTAGTGCAGTAGCCTCACACAAGGTTTTGCTGGTATGTGGGGCAGGAATGTCAGTTACTCTCTCAACCGGCTCGACTGCATACTTCATGAGTGTTTTCTGTGTTGTCAGGATGGCCGAGAGCAGCCTGGAGGAGCGCTGTGTGGAGGTTCTGGATGTTCCTGATGATTTGGACGATGAATTCCTCTCTCTCTACTTTGATAACAAGCGGCGCTCTGGCGGAGGGAACGTGGTCTCTTTGGAGAGACATGGAAAGCATGCACTGGTGGTTTTTGAAGACGCAGAGAGTAAAAAAAAAATGGAATCGATTAAAAATACATTATATTAAAAAATGAATAAAATGACAATATTGCAAACATACATAAGCAAAACTCTTTAAAAAATTGTTTCTCTCACACTAGCTGCTGTCAGAGTTGTCTCCAAGACCCATGTGCTCCAGAATAACACACTGACGGTGCGGAGGAAACCACCAAAGGACCCTGGAAAGCTGCTGCTGAAAGGGCTCAATCCACACACTTCACTGGAGCATGTGGAGCTTTACATAGAAAATGTTACTGGGATGTGTTGTGAAACAGACTTCATCCTGTATCCATCTCCGAACAAGGACCTGGTTCTAATACATCTGAAAAACCCTTTAGACAAAGGTTTGTAGCTCATCGGTACATCGACATTACATACAGAAAATACTGTAGGCACACTTTTAAGTGTCTTTAAATATCATACCAAGTGGTGTTTATTTGAATAAAGTATAGCACAAGCTAGTTTTCAAGCTAAACTTTTCACTAAAAGTGTCTTCGAAAGATAATATACCAGACTGATATGCTGACATTTTGTGGTTGTCAGATGTTAGTGTGTTTCTCTGCACCTGATAGGACACCCGAGTGAACTTGAGGAGAGCTGACTCCATACATCCACTAAACATCACTAAAACAGCCAATGATTAAAAGCCATGAAACAAAGAGCAGCATTCAAACACAGATTTTATCAAAAGAAATACTTGTATTCAGCAAGGATGCATAAAAATGCTCAAAAGTACCAGTAAAGAGATCTAGAATGTTACAAAAGATCTGTTTCAAATAAATGCTGTTATTCTGAACTTTCTGTTCATTAAAGAATCCTGAAAAAATGCATCATGGTTTCCATAAAATATGAAGCAGCGCAACTGTTTTCAGCATTGATAATAATAGTAATAATAAATGTTTATTGAGCAGCAAATCAGCATATTATACTGATTTCTGAAGGATCATGTGACACTGAAGACTGGAGTAATGATGCTGAAACTCACAAGAAGAAATTACATTTTAAAATGCATAAATAACACTACGTTAGTTCTGAGAAAAGCTTGAGCAGCATTTGAGCTCTCAGTCTCTTGGTTTGATATTTTGTATCAAATGCAATGACATTACTACATTTTTAAGTGTGCAAATACATTTAGGGCCACTCAGACATTTTAGTTCTCATGAGTCATTTTAACGTTTGCACAAATTCTAGAACTATTTCAAATAAATTGACACGTGAATGTATGATAACAATCTGCAGTACGCTTGTTTTAAATGTTCTGTCATTGTCTACGTAGATTTTCAGATGCTCAGAGACGAAGTTTCCACGAAGCCTCTGAACGAAGCAAAGGTCACTCTGGAGCAGGTGGAATCTACAGACTCTGTTTCGGTGGCCAATCTGTCTCCTGCGCTCACAGAGGACGTGCTGGAGCTCTACTTTGGGAGCAGTCGTGCTGGAGGCGCTGACGTCCTAGCAGTTAGCATGCTAGCAAATGGCCGTGCGATGGTTTCTTTCAAGGATGTGAAGTGTAAGCCAGGATGTCTTTCTTTAGCCACTTTCTCTGTGTCTGTTCTGAATCTCACTTGAGTGTTTTCTTTCACAGCTGTGGACTGCGTTCTCCAGAAATCCCATCATTTGGAAGGGACAGATTTAGTAGTGGAGCCTTACTTTAATTTCTTGCATGATCAGTTGTCTGTGAGCGCTCAAGATGAACAAGGAACATTGATGGATGGGAACCAATCACAGACAGTCTCACCCCAAAGTCCGACTGCTTCTGTCCCAGAGGCAAGCATCCGCTTAGGACACGATGCTGCCACATGTTTAGTGAGTACTACTGCGTCTGCTCCTGAGCCATCTATCCAGAAGGAATGTGTTAGCTTCGTATCTGTGCTTGACGCCACTAAACGTCACCTGCTCAGTTTGAGCAATTTGCTTGAAACCTTCAAAAAGGATCACCCCAAATTCGACGTCAGTCTATTAAAAGATGGCATCCAAGTCAAAGGTCCTGACCAAATTGAGGTTGAAAGACTTAAAAACGAAGTTCTGCAGTTCCTGACTGGTGTTGTGGAGGAACATCTGACGCACAACAAGCTCAAAGCTGAGTTTCTCGGACGGGAGGATGTTAAAAAAAGGCTGAATTTGTCTTTGAAAAGCGTACCTTCAACCTACAGCGTGTCAGGCTGTACGGTCACTGTAACGTCTCCGTCCCGTAGCGCCGTCAGGCAGGCCCGAGACCTGATAGAGTCCCAGATCTCAGAGTTCACTGTGCCCATAGCCAAAGAGTGCGAGAGCGTGCTCTGCTCACAGGAGTGGTCTGATTTCCGGGCGTCTCTGGACTTCTGCAGTGCCAAACTGTCCGACGCCGGTGGAGCGATTACTGCCCTCACCCTGACAGGGATGGAGAAGGACAATCAAGAGCAGATGGTTGTGTTTCTCAGCACACCACGCCAGAAGGAGATCGTCCTGTCTATGGAGCCAGGAATACTCAAATTCCTGCAACTCCATCATCAAGGTCTGCTGGCGGACATGGGAGAGGTCATCCTATTCCCTCTGGAGACTGCAGATGGATTGAGTGTTAGTTACTGAGTTTGCTTTCATTTGACTGATTTAAATGACATGTACACTACTGATCAAAAGTTTGGGGTCAGTAAGATTTAGTTTTAATGCGTTTTTTTCAGCAAGGACGCATTAAAAAGTTGCAGTATAGGCAATTAATGACACAAAATATTTCTATTTCAAATAAATGCTGTTCAATCATGACAACTCTCTGAAGATTTTAGCATGGTGATGGATATGACAATGTTAATGTATTTGGTCTTGGCGGAATAGATCTGCTACGCTGCTGCTGCTGCCGAATTGCTGCTGCTGTTGGTTATTGCGGTAGTTGTAGATTATTGCTGCTGCTGCAAGCAAGTACAGGAACTTGCTACTGCCAATGCATACGGCGATACGGAGCCGTGAGTATTTAAGACATACTGCTGCTGCACAAATAGCATATAAAATAACCCGTAGCAGATCTATACAGGTGGAGCTGGGGAAGGTGGAGGGTTTCAGAGAAACTCTGAAAGCGCGCTGCAGGAATCTCTAGTGAATGCTAGCCAGCCATATAAATGCAAGGCAGTAAGCTCATTGGCTGCATACGCAGCATGAACCACTCAGCTTGTGCCAAGTCGTTTACTCTCTGAATATCATCAGTTACATTAACAACTCGTCAGCCTGCGCCATCTTGAGTTTCATGACTGAACTATATATTTCTTATCCACATTTATAATAATAATAATTTATAATAAGAAGAAATGTTTCTTGAGAAGTAAATCAGCATATTGGAATGATTTCTTGAGGATCATGTGACACTGAAGACTGGAGTAAAAATCAGCTTTGCATCACAGGAATAAATTACAATTTTAAATAGATTCAATTAGAAAACAATGATTTTAAATTGTAATAATATTTCACAGTGTTACTGTTTTTGCTGTATTTTGATCAAATAAATGCAGCCTTGGTGAGCACAAGTTTATCAAAATCAAAACATCTTCCTGACCTCAAACCTTTGAATGCTGAATTGCAGAATTTGATTTGCAATTTGATTGTAAATTTAAATGTGAAGTTGTTCACAAGTAAAAATAGTTAAATCATGTTTAAAAGTATTTTAATGTTCATACATAATTCGTTTTAATACATAAGATGAATAATTAGAAATAATGATATTTAATATAATAGGATAAAGTTGTACTGAATTGTTAATTTGGTAGAAAATAATTAACAACAAATAAAATTAAGAATTATACATTTCTAATTTAATATTTAAAATATAATAATATAAATGTGTATTTAATATAATAAAATGTAATTTAATTCATTTGTAGAGCAAAAATAGACTAACCTGCAATATTGTGTGGAGAATCTAAGGTACTCAAATGGCCGAACAGCTTCGTAGATGCTGTAGAAAAACAGCGTGATTGCATGGGAGGGTGATATTGTCAAAACATATTTCATATAATATAATTTTTTTTTTTTTTTAATTCCTATATGTAATCATCTCCATTTTAGTGTATTGTCATTTTTCTTAGTCTTGAACTGAATTGAGGACTATGAACTGTGTGGTCATTGTCTTTAAATGTCTTCTGTATGGTTAATCGGTCTCTTAATTTCACTGGCAGATTCAGGGAGAATCGAATGTGTGCCAGTCGGCGGCAGAATTATTAAGTGCTATTATCGGCTCAATCTTTACAAAGACCATTGTGGTCACCCAGCCTGGCATTTCCCGCTTCCTGCTGGAGGAAGAGGGTGTCAGCATACTGGCAGAGATGACAGCAAAGTTCGAAGTCTATATCGACATGGCCAAAGTGCACTGGGAGCCGCTAGAAGATGGTGTAATGTATCCAGCCTTGTTGTCTATCCTGATGTTTCTCATATACTCAGTAATACTTTAGGGTTGACTGTTTTTGTGCTTTCCACAGGACATACTGGAGCTGGCATGGAAAATGACAACCTGTCAAAACTTCCAGAGAAGTTTCTCTGCAAATTCCGTGCAGGACTTCACTGCTGGAGTCCCGAATGGACGTACTGATGCACATACTTCAGGTCAGTATAGATTCATCAGTTGGGATGAATTAACCAAAAGTAGATCAGTACACTTAAATCAAATCGTGATATGGACTAGTATCTGTAAATATTAAGCAGCAAAAAGACTATTTAAATATGAATCCTGCATGTTCTGTGTGTCTCTGTGTGACTGAAAGGCGCAGTCGCACGGTTTTGTTTACTACTCGCTGTGATTTCAGCGTCTGCCATCTCACTAAATAGGACATAAATACATGAACAACATCTCCAGAACTGCTCTGAGAGTCACTTCACGAGCATTTTACCATTGCATTTGAGTAAAACTATCGTCATGCCATTTACACTCAGAAATGTAAAGGTCCTCATGGCAGCCCGTCAAAATAAGAGTTCGGTTTAACTTGAAGAAATTGTGTCAGAAATATATTACTATTGTACAGTAGAATGTACTACTACTACTACTATTGCTAATAAAATTATTAAAACTGAATTTTTTTAAGGAATAATCACTATATTTCTTCCATGTTTTAATTTGAATAGTAAACCCCCTTTGATTGCCAAAAAATAAAGAGTTTAACTTTCATTTGATTAAAAGATAAATTAAATGAATGTTTTATGCCTTCTTTTGATAACCAGAGAAATTAAAACACACAACACAGAATTTCTGAAAAAAAAAAACTTTTCATAGGGCTATTGTAAAAATAAGTTGTTTTATGCATTCAAATAATTAGACATGCTTAAACAGAATTTGGTAACAATGAAAAAAGAATGTGAGGGAAAAAATTAAACGTATATCCCTACAAATGTCATATTTGTTGATGTTAAATTGTGTAAGTTGCATGATTTAAATTAATTAGGCATGCTTTTTTCCATTAAAAAGGAGTCCAGAAAAATTCAAATGGAAAAAAAAAATGAATCAAGAAAAATTAAGACGGGAAAAACGGAATTTGGGAAAAAATAAAGCAGATTTCAGAGGGCCCTAAATACAATGTAATCCATTGATTTTTGTTGAATCCCAATGGTTACTGAATGTTTTCTGTCACTCAGCTCGTATTGAAGAGGCTAAGAAGATCTTGGCAGTCATTGGCAGTGATTTGAACCCCCAACCTTCTAGTTTAGGAGCCACAGACATTGAATCTGTAGATCTGTATTCAGACCAGAGCCGAGATACCTCAGCAGTGGCAGAAGAAGAGGACGACCAACCCCAATCACTGCAGGCCCATGACCTCCAGAGCTCCTCTGCACCCATGAACGCCTGCAGCCTCGACGAAGACGCAAGCCTCTTGCTGGCCATTCAGATGTCAATGGAGCTCAACCAAAGGTCGGACGCAGAGGACATCCAGAAAGCGCTAGAACTGTCCAGGAGCGACTCCATGCCAAACCAGGAGAACACGCAGCTGGAGAGAGCGTTTGACATGTCCTTGGAAGACGCCATCAAGTCAGCCAATAAAGCCGAGATCTGTGTGTTTGCTAACTACAACCATGATCTTGTCAGGGTGGACATCGCATTGGGCAAGAAGGTTGGATTGAGACAGTGTGAGGAGAAGGTCGAGAACAAGAACCTGCGGAAACTCTCCTCCCATCAGAAGAGATGCATAGAGCTCATTAAGAGGAAGCATGCTGTTGAGATCAGCATCCAGGGCACCACCGCCGTCCTCTCCGGCTTTAAAGAGCATGTCTCTGAGGCCGTGGTGGACCTGAAAAACGTCCTGAGAAGGACAGAGAGCATGATGATGGATGCTGAAATCGTGAAGACAGTACAGTGGGTGTGGTACGAGCAGGGCTCCTCCTCGAAGGCCATCCCGTACCCGCCAGATGCCACGGTGTTCATTGAGAACGCTTGGAAGATGAAGCAGAAGAAGACTGATATTCTCTTCAACAATCAGCCGTGCAGCATTGACTTCGAGAAGATGGAAGAGCATAGTTTGGCATCCGGGAAAACCGTGCCTATTAAACGGAAGATGCTGAGCACAGAGGACTTGTACATGGATGGTGCAGGTACGAAAACCTCCAAAATAAAGAAATCCCCAAAAGGAGACTACACTGTTTCTGCTATTGATGCCAGACTTCATTATCACAATTTCTTTTTGTTTAAAAACAGGCAAAATAGTTCTTCATAATGGTTTCCAGGCATAATATAAAAATATTTTTCAAATAGTAATATAAACTGAAATTTGAATATACAGTAGGTGCATCCATGGACAATATGCATTTTATTTAATACAGTATTTAATGTATAGATTTTAGTAAATAAAATAAATAATGTCCATTGTACTAATTACTCATGATATGCCAGTTAATTTGTGAAATTAACTGCAATTAATTGCATAAATACAATTTTAAAAATTACAAAATTTAAGAATATTAAATTATGTCGTAATTGTTATGTTTTTTTTTTATAATTTAGTTTTGGATTATTGTCAGTTAATTAAAACATTGAATAAAATTAATTACACATGGTATGCTGATTAATCAGTCAGAGTAATCACAATTAGTTGCATAAATCAATATTTGCTGAGAAAATCCCTCATATTAAAATAATTTAAGAATATTAAAATATCTAATAACTAAAAAATATATAAAATAAATTGAATACATTTATTTTTTAAATGATTTAGTTTTTCAGTTGTATTAAAAAAATACAATAATAAATAAATAAATATTACAAAATAACTATATAAAATATATATTAGTTTTGTCAATTGTTTATTTGGTATTGTCAGTTAATAAAAAAAGTATTACCATTAATACAATTAATTACCAATGATATGTTGATTGATTAGTCAAAATAATCACAATTAACTGCATAATTTGATATTTGTTGAGAAAAACCCTCATATTAAAATAATTTAAGAATGTTAAATTATCTAACAATTTTTTTGGGATTATTGAGTCAGCCAAAGGAAATAATAAATAAATTAAAAAAACATATATTGAGACTCGAATATATTAAAGTCAACATATTATTTGTTTTATTTCAGTATCTGGCCTACAGTCTGTACACCATTTGCTTCTAAAGATGCGGTCACTTTAGCGAAACAAAAAACAAGGTTCATTGTCAGTAGTTTAGCGATGTAAGAAGCACAGCTCACACAGAAGTCACTTTCAAAACAAGCAGCTTTCTGTTGGCCAACATGGTGAATTTACATGACCAACTTTTTTCAGCCTCATGTAAAACTCCCAGTTAATAAGTGTACTGTATATTTAGTTGATGACATCTGTTTTTCAGATGAAGATTGCAGTCTGCTGTCCAGCATGCCTGAAGTGTGTCCAGTGGATGAAGACTCTGATGAATTCGAGAATGTGGTCAAAGATTTCTATGACACCCTTCAGGACAGCCACAACAAAATCAGAATCATTAAGGTACGATTCAACACGGTTGCACATCAACGTCTGTCAGTGCATGTGTAATTCAGACAGGTTTTTTTCTGTAAGCAAGACATTAATCTTTCTTTTAGTTCTTGGAGTGAAAACTTGTGAATTTACTATTATGTTCGGAATCAAAACATTTGTACATTGAATTGTGGGAATGATTATCTGCTTTGGAAATGTCTGTTATTGGTCGCACTGACTCTGATGGTGTTTTCAGGTTGATAAGCTGATGAATAAACTCCTGCATGACCAGTACAGGCTGAAGAAGGTCAGTATTGAGTGCAGCTCCTCAGAGGCGCAGGTGGAGCGCACCCTCTACCACGGCACCAGTGAGACCAGCGTCAAGGAGATCTGCATTCACGGCTTCAACAGGAGCTTCTGTGGGAAAAACGGTACTGTGCTGTCAATCAGTCACACCCTTCACTGCATCACTGTTGCATTGTTTATAGCAGGGTTATTATAGTACACTACACTTACAACTAATACCATAAACATTTTTGTTACTTGAAATAAAAAATCATTTTATTTTCAGCTCACACATTACTTTTGTAGTTTAAATTGAAATACAAAAAAAAAACTCAAATTAAAAAGACTAAAATTAATAGTTTGGGGACCAATTCTCACTATTAACTATTAACGACTTTTGCCTCAATAAACTCCTAATTTGCTGTTTATTAATAGTTAGTAAGGTAGTTGTTAAGTTTAGTATGAAGAATAAGTCATGCAGAATAAGGCATTAATATGTGCTTTATAAGTACTAAAAAACAGCCGATATGCTAGTAATATGCATGCTAATAAGCAACTAGTTAATAGTGAGAATTGGTCACTATTTACCAAAATAAAAATGAATAAGAAAAACTGTACAGACTTATTTAAAAAAATAAAAAAAAATAAAAAAAATAATACAAATGACAAAAACACAAAATTACTAAAAAATCACTAAAATTAAAGTAAAAATAGAAAATAGAAAAATAGAAATCTGATTCAAAATATTAACAAAGCTATAACAGTATATCTGTGATACTAGAATAACATAGGCTGATACATAAGTTTGGGATTTGAAAAAGCAACCTCCCAGGAACACCTTAGCAACCACCTAGCAATGGCCCAGCAAGAAGAAACTGAATAACAAACCATTACAAACCACTCAGAGCACCTTAATAACCAGCTAGCAATGCCCTTGCAAATGGACAGAATTCTATCAGTTCACGTCTTTGATAATTCACACTGCGTGATTGTCACTCGCATGAACGAGCACCGATTTGCCTTCGATTTTGGGCATTTGTCTGCGATTTCGCGAAACCTGTCGGCGAGTGAAAGTCAGGGCTACAATCGTGCAGTGTGAACTCGGCATTAGCGAGACATTACCAACCAGTCAGAACATCTTAGAAACATGCTGCAATCACCACATCACCATATGAATCAGGGATATTATCATTAACTAAATCTAGAAAAAAACGTTTTCATTACTTCATACAACTGGTTGAAATGTTCATTTAGCTTAAATTGAAGTAAATAAATAAAAAAAAAACTAAAATTTAATCAAAACTATATAAACTCAGAAAACAAAACAAAACCCCCCCAAAACTAATAAAAATGACAAAAACAACAAAATTGCTAAAACTGTAAAGGGGTCATATGATGTTGCTAAAAAAAACATTATGTTGTGTGACAGCCACTGTGTACGGTCAGGGTGTGTATTTTGCGGTGAACGGCTCACTGTCCGTCTCTGACACCTACTCCCCACCCAATGCAGATGGGCACAAGTTTATTTTTGTGGCCAGAGTGCTGACCGGAGACTTCACCGTGGGCAAGTACGACTACAAAACCGCCCCGCTGAAGGAGAGCTCTGGCGTTCCTGTCAGATACCACAGCGTGACGGATCAGATCAACTCCCCGACGCTGTTCGTCATCTTCAACGACACACAGGCTTACCCACAGTACCTCATCACATGCAAGAAGATCTAAGGCTGATCACATGCCTTCTCATTTATAATGCCACTGGCAGTCATGTCTAATCATGAACCCACTCTTACTTTACTGCACATGTGTTTATTTTAAACAGGATTTTGTCTAAACAGTAGTTGAGTGTTGTTTTCTTTTCATTTTATGAATAATAGGATTCTTCTGTATTGTAAGTGACTGACAAAATGTTTTCATATTTTGGTGTCCTTTAATGATTGATATTTTTTAAACAAATGTATTCAGTCGTAATGTATTGTCTGCTTTAAGACTGTCAGCTTCACATCACTCACAGATGAGTATTTTTGGTGTCAAAAAATAAAGTAAATAAATGCTGGAATGAAGTTATTATCTACAGTGTTTTTATACAGTAGTAGCAGTATAGTAGCAATGTGTACAGTAGATACGTGTTTAATTGTATTATTTAATTGTACACTGTGAAATAAAAAGATTTGGGGTTCCTCGGATCGTCACACTTGAGATAATTTGGCAACACCAATAACTTTTTAAAATCTAAATCGATGCACATCTGAATACATATATTTATAGGTAACACTTTACAGTAAGGTTCCATTTGTTAACAATATTTCATGCATTAACTATCAATGAATAATACATTGTTACAGTATTAATCTTTGTTAGCATAAAAATACAGCTGTTCTTTGTTAGCCCATGTTCGCTCAGGTCCATTAAATAACATCAGATAACAACTTTTTAAATAATGTATTAGTAAATGTTGGAAGTGTTTTTTCATTGTTTATTAACTAATGTAGTCATTAACAAATGGACCCTTATTGTAAAGTGTTACCTATTAATAAAATAATATTACTAACAAAGAGTACCACTGTAATATGAATGTTCAAACTCCCAGCTATGGAGTTTTGTCTTCTGTAGGATATCACATTTTATTGAATTTCTCTGATGCATGTCACAGCTGGATGTCAGAGTGGATGTTTCTCCACGATCACTCCCTCTCCTTGGTCTTCAAAAATGTCTGATATTAATTTAGTGATCAAATTTCACACCCTTATGGAAATATGATCATATTTTGTAATGATCATTTAAATCTGGCAAATTTTTAAATTGTCATCAATCATCATCTCAGGGAAATGTTATGGGGTTTCAAATCAAAATATGAGTTTCTGTTATGAAACAGGACATTGATTTCACACATGTCCACGTGTTTATTACACATTTTGGGAGACGCAAAAACTGAATATTGAAAGAAATTATATTTCAGTATTCCTGTGAAATATTAGATATTACTTTGAAAATCTTGCCAATTATTACTCCCATTATTACACCTCTTTTTTTTTTCATTTCATGTTGCCCCAAGAACACATTAATATGCAAATTAGGAACAGTATGTAGTAGTGATGCGCGGATGGCGGTTATATCCGCGGGCGCTGCGGATCGGGTGGGTCGGGTAATAAAAAAAATGCATTCTGATTATTTGCGGGTGGGTCGCGGGTGGATAAAATAAATCATTAATGATGCAAGTATTAACTACATTTTCTAAATTATGAACGTGTTTTAAATAGGCTCATAAATCAACATCTCAGGAAAATGTTATGGGGTTTCAAATCAAAATATGACTTCTGTTTATGAAACAGGACATGATTTCATACATGTCCACTGTAGAGGACACCAGGACTAAAAGCGTGTTTATTACACATTTTGGGAGACGCAAAAACTGAATATTGAAAGAAATTATATTTCAGTATTCCTGTGAAATATTATATATTACTTTGAAAATCTTGCCAATTATTACTCCCATTATTACACCGCTTTTTTTTTCATTTCATGTTGCCCCAAGAACACATTAATATGCAAATTAGGAACAGTATGTAGTAGTGATGCGCGGATGGCGGTTATATCCGCGGGCGCTGCGGATCGGGTGGGTCGGGTAATAAAAAAAATGCATTCTGATTATTTGCGGGTGGGTCGCGGGTGGATAAAATAAATCATTAATGATGCAAGTATTAACTACATTTTCTAAATTATGAACG
>NW_015546025.1:474090-478240 GCF_001515605.1 Sinocyclocheilus anshuiensis | reverse complement strand
AATTTATTTGAAGCTGCGGATTCGGGTGACGTTTTAGCTCATCCGCGGATCACTAGTATGTAGATACATTGTATAAAATGGGAAAACCGTTTATGGCCATTTTACGCACATATTGCATAAAGCAAAATAGTATATCAAATCATTCTGTTATATCTTTCATAACATAGTAGAGAATCATCTTTATACAAAGTTTGGTATAAAAATTGATAGGTGATAAAAAATAAAAATCCCACTGTGTTTGCTTTTTCATGTCTATTCATGTCTATTTTTTTAAAGTCCTGGTGTCCTCTACAGTCAGCGGACCTAGCATAACATGAATAAAATATTATTTTTAAAAAATGTTATTTTTCCAGTTTTTTCTTATGCTCTAAACAATGTAATTACATGGAAAATACTAAATTCACAAAATCTTTTTTTTTTGTTTCTCTGTTTCTGCTGGGATTGACATCCCGTGGTAACTAGGATTTACACAAGCTTCAGTCTGGATCCAGATCACCTGAGAAGAGATGATGCCAACCCCTCAGAGGACCTCAGATGATGCCAACCCTGAAACAACGTACAGAACTACCACATTTTGCTATAAGTTTGATTGCATCATATAATAATTGCTGTTAATAGTGTTCATCGTCTGTTTGATTACGTCTTTAATTGATTTTTCCGTACATTTCTGCCATATGTACATTAACTGACAGTCACCACTGATAAGCTACCACTAAATATTGTAGAAACTTAATTTGCTGTAAAGTTGCTTTGCAATGATTTGTATCGTGAAAAGCGCTGTACAAATAAACTTGACTTGACTTGACATCTATATGTTCACATATATATATAACAGAAGTGATCGGATCAGAGAAAAGGGAACTGGTGTCACGCGCTCATTGCGCAGGTCGGACGCATTTCGGCGCTGCGCTGCTGCTGCTGCTGGCGCGGGTCATTCTGGGATGTGTGATGAATGAGGAGGTGTTGTCCAGTGTGCTGAGTTCGTCTGTAAATACATATATTTTTGAGACCAACTGGTCATAGGGCTC
The DNA here is from genome assembly GCF_001515605.1 of Sinocyclocheilus anshuiensis. Taxonomy (NCBI): domain Eukaryota; kingdom Metazoa; phylum Chordata; class Actinopteri; order Cypriniformes; family Cyprinidae; genus Sinocyclocheilus; species Sinocyclocheilus anshuiensis. The sequence goes on along the minus strand of NW_015546025.1, from coordinate 477,212 downwards.
ATTTGGAAGCTTGCACAATAACTCGCTGGTATGTTAGAGTTTATTTTGCGTATCTGCAAATGATGTTTCTATGGTCACGCACAGCTCGCTAGCATATTAGCGGGAGATGCATATCAACAAAACGCTCAAATCTGCGTGCAAATCAGTAAATCACAAGCATAAGTCCGCAGATGTGTGTGTTTAGCTTGTCATGGTTTGTGGCTCAGTCAGAGTGTAAACTGGTCCTCACTCTGGGTTTGATTGGTTAGGTGCTGAGGGCAGCTGCTCTTCTTCTTCTTCATCTTCATCATGTACGCGGTGTACCGTCAGGCTCATCCGCCCACTGCTGTGGAGTTCGCCGTGTACTGCAACTTCATCTCCAGCCAAGAGAAGAACCTGGTGGTGGCAGCAACCTCTCAGCTGTATGTCTACAGGATCATCTATGATGTGGAGGTGAGGTGGGGGGGCTTTCTGTCTCTGTTCAATTAAATGAGACGCAACAGCTGTCATCAACCCTCTACAGACAGCTTGGCAATTGAATCGCCATTATACATATATTGCGCGATAAGTCGATATATTGATTATTGCGACAGGCCTTGCTGCTGGCTTCATGAATATTAATCAGGTTGTGTGTGTTCGCTGGAACTGATTCGCTGAAATCAAAACAGGGACGATAATAGGTGAGCGCCAGCCAATTGAGATTGTCGTTTGCGCATTAGCTCCGCCCACTACCGGAAAACCCGGCAGTTCTTAAAAGCTGAAGAATTCCAAAGGAAATCCATTATTTTGACAGGAAAATACAACAAAGAATATGTGGCTAATATTAGACATCATTTAGTCGCCCAGAGTGAAGATTTAGTCGCATATGTGAGTGATTTCCTCGCAATGTAGAGGGTTGTCCTGGATGCAGATGTTTGAAGTCAATTCACACAGATGTCATAGCTAAGAAACCACAGGTGTACACACACACGCGTGTAAAAAGGCCTAATACTTTTGTACAGTACTATATGTAATACTTATTTATTGTTTTCTTATTTTTTCTATCATTTTAAAGCTTACAAACTTTGGTTGTGAAATGTGCTTGAGAAGTGTGTTTTTATTAGCTGTATCTTTATATAAATATCTTTATATCATTATGCTATCTTTATATTTTTTAGAATAAATGCCACTTGGTTTGGTTCACTTTGCTTTATGGGTCATTAATACAAACATTAATAATTTGCCCTTATTGCGTTCTAGAGCACTTCCAAATCAGAAAAGTCATCAGGTAAGACTTTTCATTTTTTTGTCTGTAGTCAAGTATCCTGTAGATTATTATTATGTTTACTATTAATCTAACTGTGTAGATGGCAAGAGCCGTAAAGAGAAGCTGGAGCAGGTGGCGTCCTTCTCTCTCTTTGGAAATGTGATGTCCATGGCCAGCGTTCAGCTCGCGGGCACCAACAGAGACGCCTTGCTCCTCAGCTTCAAAGATGCCAAGGTATGTGTGACTGCATCACAGCTACTTCCTGCGAAAGAAAAGCTTTGAAGATTGTCTGAATGATAAGGCAGTCTAATGGTGGTGTGTTTTTTCTTCCAGCTCTCAGTTGTGGAGTATGATCCAGGCACGCATGATCTCAAGACGCTGTCGCTGCACTATTTCGAGGAGCCGGAGCTGAGAGTGTGTACTGTGTTTATGAGCATGTGTTGAGCTGCTGATCTGTGAAGGGTGTGTTGTGATGGCTGTGTGCTGTGTGTTTGGATGTTTTCAGGAAGGGTTTGTTCAGAATGTGCACATCCCCATGGTGCGTGTGGACCCAGAGAACCGCTGCGCTGTCATGCTGGTGTACGGCACGTGTCTGGTGGTTCTGCCCTTCAGGAAGGACACGCTGACCGATGAACAAGAAGGCATTGTGGGAGAAGGGTATGAGCAAATATTTTCTGCTTTTTTGCAGGCATTTGAAAAGCTTGGGGTTGGTAAGATATTTTTAATGCTTTTGTACGATTTAAAAAAAAGTTTTGTAATGTTTTACTGTTTATTTTTAATGTTTTTGTCGCATTTATTTAATCAAAAATATAGTAGCTAGCAATAGTAATATTGTGAAATATTATTGCAATTTAAAATAACTGTTTTCTATGTGAATATATTGTAAAATGTAATTTATTCCTGTGATCAAAGTTGAATTTTCAGCATCATTACTCCAGTCTTCAGTGTCACAAGATCCTTCAGAAATCAGTATAATATGCTAACATTTATAACATTTATTATTATTATCAATGTTGAAGAAAGTTCAAAAGAATAGCATTTTAGTTGTATGTACTGTCGCTTTTTTATGTATTCAATGTGTCCTTGCTGAATAAAAGCATTAATTCCCAAAGTTTACAGCAAGGTCTCAATCAAAATATTTCTTCTCTTTTAGGCAGAAATCTAGTTTCCTCCCCAGTTACATCATTGATGTTCGTGAACTGGATGAGAAGCTCCTAAACATCATTGATATGAAGTTTCTCCACGGTTACTATGAACCCACACTGCTTATTCTGTTTGAGCCCAATCAGACGTGGCCAGGGTACGACTGCTCATCTGATTATCAGCACTTCATTACATATCCACTCATATGAATTCAGTCTTTAGCATCACACACTGTGTGTGGCATTGAGGCGTCTGTCCACCTGCTGATAGTCAGATGTGGTGTTTGTTATGTTCAGGCGTGTGGCAGTGCGTCAGGACACGTGCAGTATCGTGGCCATCTCTCTAAACATCATGCAGAAGGTTCATCCCGTCATCTGGTCTCTCAGTAACCTGCCCTTCGACTGCACTCAGGCCATGGCTGTGCCCAAACCCATCGGTAAAATATCCTCCTCCTCGCTCAGCTCTGCTCTTACTGCACCTGCATGAGCTCCATACAGAAAACAAACAGTTGTTATATATATATATATATATGTTGAATATCTTGTTTCTTAGTTGTTTTATTGCTAATTTTATTATTTTTAGTCACTAAAAAGTATTTTAAATCATAATAAGTCATCTGAGACCATCTGTTCTGAAGTTTGCTCAGGCACAAAGTGTTTTCATATCAGAAAAATAATCTTTCCAGTTTGTTTTTGAGTGCATTCTATCTATCTATCTATCTATCTATCTATCTATCTGTCTGTCTGTCTGTCTG
>NW_015546025.1:470094-473175 GCF_001515605.1 Sinocyclocheilus anshuiensis | reverse complement strand
ATTTTTTTTTCTCTCTCTCTATCTGTCTGTCTGTCTGTCTTTCTGTCGTTATGTTCTATCATCTCTCTCTCTCTCTCTGTCTGTCTGTCTGTTTGTTTGTCTGTCTGTCTGTCGGTCGTTATGTTCTGTCTGTCTGTCTGGGAAGCCTGTATGATTTAAACGATATGAATTTTAGCCAATACTAACTCCACAAGCACTAGTATGATATAATTTATTTCGTATTTTAAGAGCAACATTGATTTATGATCTTGAAGACCTTCTGATCTAATTTGTTGTGCTTGAATACTTGAAATTAGTTTTGTAGACATACATAAATTGGGCGATTTTAACCAGAAAGTGAAGGAAAACCAGTCAACAAGTGTTCAGCATACATGGATCTCCAATACTTTTAATACTGCTTAAAAGCATCCCAGCGTGCATCTCTTGAAGCTGCTTGCATGATAATGTCTTGTGTTTTGTGTTCAGGTGGAGTTGTGGTGTTCGCTGTGAATTCATTGCTGTATCTAAACCAGAGCGTTCCTCCGTTCGGAGTGTCACTCAACAGTCAGACCAGCGGCACCACAGCTTTCCCCTTGAGTAAGTTCACCGGAGACTGCTTCCGTCCCCAAAATAACATCTTTACAGTCAAAGTTAGGATTACTAATTGATGAGCTTCACTCTAATTCAGTCTGGTTTGCTCTTCAGGGCCACAGGAGGAAGTGAAGATCACGCTGGACTGTTCTCAAGCATCCTTCATCACTTCAGATAAGATGGTCATCTCACTAAAAGGAGGAGAAATGTGAGAACTTCTGCTTTTATGACCCTAATGTCACATGACGCCATGTTTTATGTCACATACAAACCTAATGGGTGTAAACCGGTCGTTTGGGTCAGAGTTCTGACCATGTTTGTTGACGCGTGTCTTGTTGTGTGTGCAGCTACGTGTTGACGCTCATCACAGATGGCATGAGGAGCGTGCGGGCGTTTCACTTCGATAAGGCTGCTGCCAGCGTCCTGAGCACCTGTGTGAGTGATCAGCTGTGCCAGATCGACTCTTAGAAAGCATCGGTCGCTAATACTCTGCGCCTGAACACAGACACTCACACACTCCCTCCATCTCTCTCCTCTCAGATGACGACCATGGAGGCCGGTTATCTGTTCTTGGGCTCTCGTCTGGGCAACTCACTGCTGCTCAGGTACACTGAGAAACTCCAGGAAACACCAATGGAAGAGGGCAGAGAGAACGAGGAGAAAGAGAAACAGGTGTGTGAACCCGTGTGAAGAGAAGGACACTTTAGCATACTTTTAAAAAGACTTATTGTGGAAATAATATACTTTAGAAGAATAGACTTAAGTGTGAACTCAGCGTCATTTCAGACAGTTCATTGCATGTTAATTGAAATGAAAGAAAATGTAAATTAAATGAATTGTATTTAAATGTATTTGGAATTACATATTTGGAATGATAAAGATGCATTTTAGTACATTTCAAATATATTCACTTTAAATGTAATATATCACACCACAGTTAAAATTATAATCTTTACATGTGTGTTAGTCAAAATAAGAGCTCTTATTTAAAGCATGACAAAAGATTATTAAATAATAAATTGAAATGCACTGTTAAAGAAAAACGTTTAATTTTACTTAATTTCAAACTGCACTTTTTTTTTAAAGTCTACTTAAGTGTGTTAAACACTCAATTAAGTGACCTTTTATTTAATTAATATTATATTTTCTGCATTTTTTTTTTAAATATATACTTTTGTAGAGTATTTGAAGTACACTACAAGTGTGTATTTTATTCAGTTAAACACACTTCTCTTTCTTAAGGGAATAAACGCATATAAGCTACAGCAATAGTTTGTCTAATTCTGCTGTTGTACAATACTGGTATTGCCAGTCATATAAACAGTTAAGAGGTTAAGAGGATAGGATAGTTTTGTCATTCACAATACATTTTTCATAAAATGTTATTTTTAAGCAAATCAAGTCTTTTGTAAGAAGGATCTGAAGCTTCTTACTCGTATTGAATATCTCGATCTTCTAGGAGGAGCCTCCGAATAAGAAAAAGCGAGTGGATTCCGTGGCTAACTGGGCAGGTAGTGTAATTCATGGTTGTGTTGTATGAGGTTCAGATATCTGTGCTGTTGTGCCAAGAGCTTGTAACACTCCAAAGAGAAAGGAAAAATTGAAATCGCATCATATGACCCCTTTAATACTGAACCCTGAGTATGCTACAGTATGAAAAAAAAGACATAATTAGTCTCAAACTATTAGTTGCATTAACAGTTTGGTTGAGAAAATATTGGTTTCTGATTAACTGTGATACGACATCAATTCTTCCATCAGTTTCAGACTAACCCAGAGCCGGATCTGGAGGTGGTGGTGTGCTCGGGATTCGGCAAGAACGGAGCTCTCTCTGTACTGCAGGTATGATTATCTGTGCCGTCACTGTACCTTCGTTCCTGTACTCGTAGACGGCCGGTGCATTCCTGCATGCATGCGCGTGCATTGCAGCTGGGTCTGTTTAAAGTAAAGATGCACAGCACGCGGTCCTGCAGCGGTGAGGCTCATCTGCCTCGGGCTGCTGTGGGTGCTACAGTCACGTCTGGGCTTTACCAGGGCTGCCTCAGAGATGGTCGGAGAGGCCTTTAAAACACCCGAGATACAGCAGAGGCACACTGCTGATGCACCGCTCATGCATTTCACTCGGGATGCATGACACCTGTGTTCATTATGAATCTGAGGCTCCATTTACACCTGTTGTTAACATGCGTCTCAGGCAAGTGCCAACCTCCTGGTCTCTCTCGTGAAGCCAACACGGAAGTGACTAAAACTGGAATTCATCGACTGGCCGCTAGAGGCTGGCTCTAAAAGGGAGTCAGTCCCATAGACCCCCATGTTAAAATGCCCAACTTTACAGCAGAAAAAAATGTTTACAGCCTGGTACAAAAAGTGCTTTTGGTCTATATAGCTAATTTTGCCCTTCATGACAACTGTGAGGGGGGTGAATTTTTTTTATAACTCATCCGTTTAAATTATATTAAGCCTTAAAGTTCTGCATAATTAAGGGCGCGGCTGCTTGAGTGGCAGGTGGAT
>NW_015546025.1:456880-470050 GCF_001515605.1 Sinocyclocheilus anshuiensis | reverse complement strand
CTTCATGCATGCGCGTGCATTGCAGCTGGGTCTGTTTAAAGTAAAGATGCACAGCACGCGGTCCTGCAGCGGTGAGGCTCATCTGCCTCGGGCTGCTGTGGGTGCTACAGTCACGTCTGGGCTTTACCAGGGCTGCCTCAGAGATGGTCGGAGAGGCCTTTAAAACACCCGAGATACAGCAGAGGCACACTGCTGATGCACCGCTCATGCATTTCACTCGGGATGCATGACACCTGTGTTCATTATGAATCTGAGGCTCCATTTACACCTGTTGTTAACATGCGTCTCAGGCAAGTGCCAACCTCCTGGTCTCTCTCGTGAAGCCAACACGGAAGTGACTAAAACTGGAATTCATCGACTGGCCGCTAGAGGCTGGCTCTAAAAGGGAGTCAGTCCCATAGACCCCCATGTTAAAATGCCCAACTTTACAGCAGAAAAAAATGTTTACAGCCTGGTACAAAAAGTGCTTTTGGTCTATATAGCTAATTTTGCCCTTCATGACAACTGTGAGGGGGGTGAATTTTTTTTATAACTCATCCGTTTAAATTATATTAAGTCTTAAGGTTCTGCATAATTAAGGGCATGGCCACTCGAGTGACAGGTGGATTGCCGCTGCTGTCACCACCATCGAGCTAGGTGGGTGTGGTTTCAGCAACCAGCTCCCGCCTCTTTTCCCATTTACGATTATTGAGTGACGTGCTGCCAAGATGGCATGAATGGTGCCCCATTTGCAGTTATTTTTTCTGGTTTTAAGCATAAACTCACATACATTTCTCAAAAAAAAACAAAAGACTTCTTGTGTAATTTTTAATTTCAAGTAAATGTCTCTTGATTTAAGTATGTTTAGATATTTTTACTTGGAAACAAGACAAAAATACTAAGAAAATCACTGTTTGCAGTGTTGGCTTTGTGTATATATTTATATCCATAGGTCACACATATTTATTGACAATATATTGGCCTCTGGCAGTTGAAAAGTCCATAAAGGTCAACCATTATTACCGACCTTTTATTAAATTTGTGATATTGAAACATTTATTTTGCCGTTCTGTAGAAAAGCATCAGACCGCAGGTGGTCACAACGTTTGAACTTCCTGGATGCCATGACATGTGGACAGTCATTTACTGTGAGGAGAAACCTGAGAAGGTGATTTGTTACGCTCATCTGCCGCTTTTTTCTTTTCTTTTTTAATCCAGATAAACGCAATGATAAATAAGACATGCTGATGTTTTAACTTTGAAACGCCGTGTGTCTGTAGTCTCCACCAGAGGGCGATAGTGAGGGTCCTGAGGAGGAGAAGCAGGAGCAAACAGTGGAGGATGACAAGAACAAACACGGCTTCCTCATCCTCAGCAGAGAGGACTCCACTATGGTAATCAAAGGCTGTATTCTCTATAACACTCATTCTAGGCATGCTGTTCCCATTACTGCTTTCTCATATGAGCTCACTGGCTACTCTTCAACCGATCACAATGATTAGAGTCAATGCCATTTCTGTAGGTCTTATTTGCTCTTCCAGTGATTCATTGCTCTTGTGGCGTGTTTAGATCCTGCAGACAGGTCAGGAGATTATGGAGCTGGACACCAGTGGTTTCGCCACGCAGGGTCCCACTGTGTATGCGGGCAACATCGGAGACAATAAATACATCATCCAGGTGTCTCCTGTGGGCATCAGACTGCTAGAGGGAGGTGAGGGGTCAAACCAGTGTAGATCTAACTGTGACCGTATGATGGGTGGCCTGTGTCTCATCTGGTCTCTTCTCTTCTTGCTCTCAGTGACGCAGCTCCACTTTATCCCTGTGGACCTGGGCTCTCCCATAGTGCACTGCTCTGTGGCCGATCCCTACGTGGTCATCATGACAGCAGAGGGAGTGGTCACCATGTTTGTGCTAAAGAGTGAATCGTACATGGGGAAGAGCCACCGCCTGGCACTGCAGAAACCACAGATCCACACGGTCAGCCCACGCAGACATCAAGCACATTACTGATCAAGCGTTTGCTTTCGTAAGAAGTCTCTGATGCTCACCAAGCCTGCATTTATTTGGTCAAGTTTTTGAAATGCAGAATGGTGTAGGAAGTCTTGCTTTCTGAGAAATGTATCAAAATTAAAGAAGTTTATGCTTAAACAGAAAAAAAAAAAAACGTCAGTGGTGTAAGATTTATTTGACCCCATTTGCAGTTATTTTGTTCTGTTTTTAAGTGTAAACTCGCTAAAAAGACATGTATGATGACTTGCGTCATTTTGCATTTCAAGTAAGTGTCTCTCAATTTAAGCACTTTTAGATATTTTTACTGGAAAACAAGACAAAGAAATCACTCTTTTCTTACTCAGTCTCTTATGTTCACCAAGGCTGCATTTGTTTTATTACGGTTTATAAAAACAGTAATATTGTATAATATTATTACAATTTAAAATAACTGTTTTCTATTTTGAATATATTGTAAAGTGTAATTTATTTCTGTGATCAAAGCTGAATTTTCAGCATCATCACTCCAGTCTTCAGTGTCACATGATCTTTCAGAAATCAGTCTAATATGCAGATTTGCTGCTCAAGAAATATTTATTATTATTATCAATGTTGAAAACTGTTGTGATGCTCCGTATTTTTGTGGAAACTGTGATGCATTTTTTAAGATACTTTGATAAATACAAAGTTCAAACACAGCATTTATTAGAAATAGAAATCTTATGTAACATTATAAATGTCTTAACTGTTATTTTTGATCAATTTAATGCATCCCTGCTGAATAAAAATATACGTTTTTTTTTTAATCTCGTGAAAAACATTTAGGTTGTGTTTTACCACAAAATTGAAAGCCAATATAGAAACTGAATCCTATTTTTAGCACAGAAGATTTTATATTGTGGCATTATTTTCATGACAATTAAACACATTTTCACCCAAATTCTTATTGCCCTAGTGGATATGAGCTTTCTGTAAATCCCATTTCTCTCTCCGGTGATTCTCATTACTGAAATACAGTCATTTGTCAGTGTTGAATGCCTCTTAAAGTGCTCTCAGTGTGACCAGATCTCAAAATTTTGTTTCGCAGCAATCCCGTGTGATTACGTTATGTGCGTACCGTGACGTCAGTGGCATGTTCACCACTGAGAACAAGGTCAGCTTCCTGGCCAAAGAGGAAACGTCCATCAGAACCCAGTCAGAGTCAGAGAGCATCATCCAGGACATAGGGTAACGCTCACACCAGCCCTCAAATGCTCTCATTTGCAGTCTCGTGTCATTTGCTCATTATGACTGTCTTTCTATCTATCCGTCAGTAATGCGTTGGATGATGAGGAGGAGATGCTGTATGGGGAGTCGAATCCTCTGAGCAGCCCCAGTAAAGAGGAGCCCAGCCGCGTCTCTGCAGCACTGAGCTCCACTCAGACAGGAAGACAGGGCAGACAGGAGCCGTCACACTGGTGCCTGCTGGTCAGAGAGAACGGAGTCATGGAGGTGACAAACATAGACACTGACTTACTGAGAAATCTCTGAAAGAGTGTATGCTACTAACTAATCTTTAATTAGTATTTTTTATTGTTTTTATTTTAAGTTATTCACTACTTGTCAAAAGTTTAGAAGTTTCTTGCTCTTACTGCTCACCAAGGCTGCATTTATTTGATCAAAAACACAGTAAAAACACTAATATTGTTAAATAATATTACAATATTAAATAAGTGTTTTCTACTGTACTATATTTTAAAATGTAAGCAAATCAGCATATCAGAATGATTTCTGAAGGATCATGTGACACTGAAGCCTGGAGTAATGATGCTGAAAATTCAGCTTTGATCACAGGCATAAATTACATTTTACAATATATTTGAGTAAAAAACAGTTATTTTGAATTGTAATGATATTTCATATTGTTACTGCTTTTACTGTATTTTGAGCACATAAATGCAGCCTTGGTGAGCAAAAGAGACTTAATTAAAAACATTCAAAAATCGTACTATTTCCAAACTTTTGACAAGTACTGTAATTGTTTATGATTAAATATTTAATATTTATGTAATATTAAAAATTCCCCTTTATATGATCCCAAAACCCATATAATTTACCCAAAAATCCAAATGCCTGGTCATCCTTTATAGACCCTCAGTTCATTCAAAACTATCCCTGAACTGCCTTTATGAAGTATATTAAATTGCTTTGTATGAATGCATGTCTTATTAATAGATTAATTTGACCTGTTTGGGCCTGTTTGGTTTATCAGTTCATGTAATAAGCTTCCATATAGCACATGTAAAGCATAATCTGATGTTATTGTTCTTATTATTGTTCATTAAAAATGTTTATTGTGATTTTGTTAATCAGATCTACCAGCTTCCTGACTGGCGCCTGGTTTTCCTGGTGAAAAACTTCCCTGTTGGTCAGCGTGTTTTGGTCGACAGCTCTGCTAGCCAGTTGGCTACTCAAGGCAAGCTCAAAAAGGAGGAAGTGATGAGGCAGGGAGAAATCCCATTGGTCAAAGAAGTTGCTCTCGTGTCTTTAGGCTACAACCACAGCCGTCCTTACCTGCTGGTGAGTGAATCACAGGAGCCTCCCTGCTCTTCTGGACGAATTGAGGTTTAATGTTGTGTATTTGACCGTGTTTGTCAACAGGCACATGTTGATCAAGAGCTTCTCATCTATGAGGCCTTTCCATACGACCAGCAGCAGGCTCAGAGCAACCTGAAAGTGCGCTTCAAGAAGGTACAAACTCACACTAAATTCTCTCCGCAGGACGTTTACTCTAGTGAGGTTTGAGTGATGGTGAGTGGTGGCTGTGTTTTCTTCCTGTCAGATGCCTCATAACATTAACTTCAGAGAGAAGAAGTCCAAAATGAGGAAGGACAAGAAGCCCGAGGGTCAGGGAGAGGAGACTGTGGGGGTCAGGGGTCGAGTGGCCAGATTCAGATACTTCCAGGACATCTCAGGATACTCAGGGGTACGTCTGTCTGAGACTTGGTTTGAAAACTGACGTGTGTATTTCTGATCATATTGTTGTTTTGATACACTTGTTGATGCTCTTACATTGTGTTAAATTCTAAATGCATTCAAAACTTGTATATTTTACCCTTATAAACCAGTTTGGTCAGTCATGTAATGCAGGGTTGTTTTAGTATTGTTTATATACTGTTATAGTATTTTATTCATGCTTTGCCATGTTAAAAATGGTAGTATTTTTTTATTTTTTTTATTTCTGTATTAGTTTTAGTAATTTTGCTATTTCAACTTAAACCTATTTTATTTCACTTAGTTGTCAAGGCATTTCTAATTTTCATTTAAGTCATCTAATAATTATATGCTATTTTATTGTTCTTTTTTATTGTACACTTGTTTTTTTATCCTTATAAACCGGTTTTTGTCAATCATGTATTGTCTATTTTAGTATTAATTATTATACTGTTATGTAGTACCTTTTATGTGTATTTTTTCTGTTGTCATTTTAATGTTAGTTTAGGTATTAGTAACTTCGTTATGTGCTGTTGTCATTTAAAAAAAAAAAAATTGTAATTAACTATTTCAGTCTCAGTTTTAGTAATTTTAGTACTACTTTTTGTTTATTTAGTAAATTTTTATTAATTTTTGTATAAAATGTGTATATTTTATTTCAGCTTGATTTCAATTACGGAAAATATTTTTTTATAATTTCTAAGTAATCAATAACAACCATGCTGGCTAGTTATCACAGCTGGCGTAAGACATTGGAACCAAATTATTTTCTCAAGCACTACATAAATGTTTGGCACTGCTTGTTTTTCAGGTGTTTATCTGCGGGCCGTCTCCTCACTGGATGCTGGTGACGTCTCGAGGGGCGATGCGGCTCCACCCCATGACTATAGACGGCGCCATCGAGTCCTTCTCTCCCTTTCACAATATCAACTGCCCTAAAGGATTCCTCTACTTCAACAAACAGGTAAAAACCAAGTCTACTAGCATTTGGTATTAGATATAAAATCACTTCTCAGAATGAAAAAAAGTGCTGTTCACCCTCCAATGTATCAGAATATCTTGACAGGTTAAATGTGTAACTGAAGTGTGTTTGTTGCTTTAGGGCGAGCTGAGGATCAGTGTGTTACCCACATATCTCTCATACGACGCTCCCTGGCCTGTCCGCAAGATCCCACTCAGGTGTACCATCCACTATGTGTCGTACCATGTGGAATCCAAGGTAACGCACAGCTGTGGACAGGCCTAGTTTTCATTCGCATTCAATTTAATATAACGTCTAACCTGACAGGTCTTTTAGGCTGGCTGTTTTTGCTCCTGTCCCTTTAAGATTCCATATGTAAATGAGGTCTGTTATAACTGGCTAAAGTCTTTGCATGAACAACAACAGTGTCCAGCATTAAATGAGTGTTGCAGTGTAAATGTGGACAGTCATACTGTGTTCATGCATGTTTAATCGTGTGTGTTTCAGGTGTATGCGGTGTGCAGCAGTGTTAAAGAGCAGTGCACACGCATCCCCAGAATGACCGGCGAGGAGAAGGAGTTTGAGACCATCGAGAGAGGTGGGACACCGTTTGTTTACTTGTGTACATAGGTCATTCGAAGGGGTCTTAACAGTTTAATTGCTGTTTTCTCAGATGAGCGGTACATACACCCTCAGCAGGAGAGCTTCTCCATCCAGCTCATCTCTCCGGTCAGCTGGGAGGCCATCCCAAACACACGGTGAGAAGCACATGATTCACTGTCATTTACTCACTCTCAAACCTGTAAGAGTTTCGTTCACCTTCGAAAAACAAATGAAAGTATTTTTAATGAAACCTGAGCCATTTCTGTCCTTCCATTGAAAGTTCACACAACCAGTGATGCTATGAAAGTAATCTGTATGAATAGAGCAGTTGAATCCTTCTGAAGAGATGTGATCACTTTATATGATGAACAGATTTAAATTAGGCTTTTATTCACATAGAAACTTTTATCGATGCACATACATAGAGCCGTTTAACATATTTGATGTATATTTATGAACATCTTGAAGCATAAAGTTTTGGTGGAATGGACTTTTAATAGAGGGACAGATATATCTCAGGTTTCATTGAAAATATCTTCAAGATGAATGGCAGTCTTAGGGGCTGTTCACACAGAATGTGTCTTTGCGTCTAAAAACACGAGACGAAACGCTAAGGAATGTAAAGTGCAGCACAGAACGCCTGCTTCGCCATATTGCCTTCAAATAAAACAGTTGCAATGCCAACTTGCTTCTGTAAACAAAAGCTGGCAATGCTTGCCCTGCCTCCGGGGTCTTCTGATTGGTCCAATGTTTTGGAACTGACATGATGAGTGGCGCTGCATGTAAAAGTCTTAAAAATGTGGCGCTCATGTGCGAGACGCTGCAAAAGTCATATACATCCGTCTAGCATATTTACATAGAAAAACAACGGAAAAGTAACGCATTGGAATGGGAAAACGTGTTCTGTGTGAACGGCTCCTTATGGGTTTTGAACTGACATGAACATGAGTAAATGATGACGTGTGATAAATGATAAACTGTCTGTGTAACGTTGTTGGACTGTCTTGCTCAGCATTGATCTGGAGGAGTGGGAGCATGTGACATGTATGAAGACAGTGGCTCTGAAGAGTCAGGAGACTGTGTCAGGGCTGAAGGGATATGTGGCTTTGGGCACGTGCCTCATGCAGGGAGAGGAGGTCACCTGTAGGGGCAGAGTGAGTCTTCACTTACACACATCTGAAAACAGAACTGCATTCATATTACTTCAGTAAATAAGCCTTTTGATCACCACTCAATGGCAGTCAGCTACCAATGCCACTGTAGAAATACTCTGTGTACAGGTGCATTTGATTCCCATGATCAGTTTATTCCACAACTGAAAGATAAAGAGAGCAATATGGCTGGTCATGTGATCGCAAAATGGGATGAAAACATTTGCATGGTCCAACAACATTTAAAACTGCACCATGTATGACTACTTTTGGTTAGGGCTGCATGATTTATTAAAAAAATAATAATAATAAAAAATAAAACGAGTTTGGTATAAGGCTAAAGGCGATTATCAAATCATAAAGGCTGTGATTTAAATTGTAGGTTCAATTTCACCAAAAAGGTCAATTGTTAAAACATAAATAGAAATAAATAAATTCAGCCAGATATCTTAGTATTGTAGTCATGCTGTAAAATAAAAAATACTAGATTATTACTTTTTTAATTTACAGTGTAATATTGCAATGGTCATATTTCTTATTTTGTTTAATATTTTTATTTAGAATTACTATATATAATTACTTCTTATGAAATGTAATTACAAAATTGGCCAAATTGTGCAGCTCTGCAAACAGGCACAGCAAACTTGTGTTTTTCTTAAATACATGTTTTTTTGTTTATTTTTAAAATGAAATATTGCAGAAGTAATACTCAAATAATTGTAAAAATAATTATTAATTTGTTTAATATTTTATTTAGTAATATAAATTATATTTATTTATTATTTTTTAATAATTCTATAATTCTATATATTGTATAATAATAATTCTTCATGTTTATAATAATATAATTCATTATTGTAAATGAAATATAATTACAAATATGGCCAAATTATGCAGCCCTACAACAAACAAGCAAAGCAACCTGAAGTTTTCACATTTTTAATTGCAGTCGTAACTTTCAATCCCGCACCCCGACCTTTGGTCTCTTTTGTCGGCACCGGTTTCTGTTGATCAGACGTTTGTTCTCTGACAGATCCTGATTCTGGATGTGATTGAGGTGGTGCCAGAGCCCGGTCAGCCCCTCACTAAGAACAAGTTTAAAGTGCTGTATGAGAAGGAGCAGAAGGGGCCCGTCACGGCTCTCTGTCACTGCAGTGGATACCTGGTGTCTGCCATCGGACAGAAGGTAAACACCACACGTTTAAATGTGCTGTTAAACACAGTGATATTCTGTTCATCCTGTATAAAGCTGTTGTGGGTGTGTGCAGATCTTCTTGTGGAGTCTGAAGGATAATGATCTGACCGGCATGGCCTTCATCGACACACAGCTCTACATCCATCAGATGCACAGCATCAAGAACTTCATCCTCGCCGCTGATGTGATGAAGAGCATCTCTCTGCTGCGCTACCAGGAAGAGAGCAAGACGCTCTCGCTCATCAGCAGGGTATCTGGCATGAGTTTGCACTCAAATATCAGTCAATTACAGATTCAGTTGATTTAAAGGGATATATTTGTAAGTTTGTGTTGCTGTCATTTGACAGTAGTCAGTTATCCCTCATATTTGGGTTAATGAACCCAGTGCTATGATTGGTTGAATAGTTTTTTTTGCTTTTGCCTTTTGTTTGACTTGAGTGCTTAACATAGAAAATTGAACATGGTTTAATATTGTTGACTTTAAGTAATTTAGATTCGCAAATCATACCAGTGTATGAAAATGCATACAGTTTGGATATCAATTCCATTCCTCTTTTTATTTCTTCATAGGATGCAAAGCCCTTGGAGGTTTACAGCGTAGAGTTTATGGTGGACAACAACCAGCTTGGCTTCCTGGGTAAAAATGTCTTACTCTTTTATTCTGTCTCATCATAAACTCGTTTGACCTCTAAAACCCTCTCTCAGTTTCAGACCGAGACAAAAACCTGTCCGTCTACATGTACCTGCCAGAAGGTGTGTCATTCATTTGATTCTTTCTGCAGTACCGTGAGACTTCGCTCTTTCCCAGTGTCTGATATCACACATATGTCCTTCGTTATTCCGCCTCCAGCCAAAGAGAGTTTCGGAGGCATGCGTTTGCTGCGGAGAGCCGATTTTAACGCTGGTGCTCATGTGAACGCCTTCTGGAGGATGCCGTGCCGCGGCACTCTGGACCCCGCCAGCAAGAAGGCGCTCACCTGGGACAACAAACACATCACGTGGTTCGGTGGGTCTCCTCACCTGCATCTCTGCACTCTTTTGAACACCTTTGCACCCTAGTAAATAATGGGCATTAATGAAGCATGATCATTGACCAGCATTATTTCCCTATTCCTGGACTCGTGATACCAGTGCATGAGAAAGCTAGCTTTGATTGGTCTGTGTGTGTGCAGCTACGCTGGACGGTGGCGTCGGCCTGCTTCTGCCCATGCAGGAGAAGACGTACCGCAGACTGCTGATGCTGCAGAACGCCCTCACCACCATGCTGCCGCATCACGCGGGGCTCAACCCAAAGGCCTTCAGGTACCGACTCGCCTCATGAGTACTGCAGCACTCCAGCCTGTGCTTGTTTTGATACTCAACGCTTCTGACCAATGAATTTCCATGACCTTTTTTTTGTAGATTTGCATTTGTATCTCAGCATTTCTGCAATTGTCTTTTTCTTTAGGACAGATTTTAACGTGACCTAGAAAGCCTACTGTATCATATTTGATACGCAGATTTCTAAAACCTCTAAATTACCAACATGATCAAAACTTGATGAACACAATCTACTACATGCCTTGTCGTCTGATTGATAGTTTATACTTTATACTTTTTTTGCAAGTAAAAGGCCTTTTAGTATCATTTTAAAACATCCCCCTTCAGCTCGTGGTGTCTTTCTGCTTCGAAATCTTCACTGATTTTTATAAAGCAAACGTAAGAATAACTTTTATATTGTTAGTAGTATTTCAAGATGAACACTCACTGGACTGGAGAAACTACTTGATTATTAGAAAATTCATGATAAAATGTGAGTATTAAATATGATCATCAGGCTTTTGAGGAATATTTATTTGTTCATCTCTCAATCATCATTGTATTGCATTGCATTATATGTTTTGAAACTAGAGAGCTTTGATCATAAAATTAACATTTAAATATCATCTTAAGTCTTATTATTGGGAAACTGATATTTGTATGCACTGTGTCTCGTTTTTTCCGTTCTCCTCAAGCGTGAGCTCCATATTTACACACTAAAAGCCTGATGCATCAAAAATGATACTGGACAGAAAACACTTTTGAGCATAGCATTAATAAACTTACATGACATTCATTATGAAACTTACAATTTTAGACATTTTCCTGACGCTTCCAGGCCAGATTTGGGATTTCTGTTGCATGTTATAGTGCACGTCTATAGTGTACGCCCTCAGCATCTGCTGCTGTGTTATGCTGCAGGATGCTGCACTGTGACCGGCGGACGCTGCAGAACGCGGTGAGGAACATCCTGGATGGAGAGCTGCTGAACAAGTACCTGTACCTCAGCACCATGGAGCGAAGTGAACTGGCCAAGAAGATCGGCACAACCGCAGACATTGTGAGTGCTGGACTCCGACACTTACTGTCACACAATGATTGATACTCTCACAGTGCACAACAGAGTAAATGACAAATGTAAAGCGCTGGGTGTATATTGAATAATCAGTTTTTATATTTAAGCATTACTGGCAGTTGTGCTGGTACCTAGCGCATACTTTTTTAAGGGTTCATTAAGCAAGAACGTACTTCAGGGAAAAAAATTATAATTTACTTTTCATCCCTTTGTCAATGAAAATAATTCCAAAAGATGCCAAGCACTAAGCTGATCTGGACCAAAAAAGAAGAAAAAAACACATACTGTTACAAACATTAATGCTGCCTTCATGTGCTATCAGACTTTTTCCCCCACTTCTGAACTTTCATTCTTGAATATTTCTTGGGGAAAACTTTTTAAAGCCAAAAATTTTAGAAGATATATATTCAATATCCCATGGATTTTGAATAGAATTTAGCGTCCCATTCATTGACGAGCATTTAGACTTATCTGGACTATTGTATTTGTTCACTGCAGTGATAGCTTGCTGGCAATTCCAGAATTTCAGTCAAATAAATGCTATTTTCGCAGTGTGAAAAGCGTACAATATGCATCAGATGGTTATTGATGGTTATTTATATGTTAAATGGCCACTAGCTAATATATATAAATATACTTATTTACTGAAGAACGACTTAAAAATGAGGACAATAAAAGCAGTCAAACTAACAAAAGAGCAACAATATATAAGTGCAAATGACAAGTCTCGGTTAGCCTAACGCAGTGTAGCAAGGTATGTATATATATACTATTATATACTATAGTATATATTATACACACACACAAAGAAAAACAAGTAGATAGAATAGGAAAAAATAGAAAGCTAGTGTTTTTTTTTTTTTAAATAAAAAAAGAAGATATATAGATAAAGTAGAATTAAAATAGAATAGAAAGTGCTAGAGTTAGAGGGTCAAATAAAGATGGAACAGATGTGTTTTAGTCGTTTCTTGAAGAAGGCTAAGGACTCGGATTGATTTGGGCAGGTCATTCCACCAGGAGGGAACAGTTAATGTAAAAGTCTGTGAAAGTGATTTTGTGCCTCTTTGAGATGGCACAATAATATGCCGTTCACTTACAGAACGCAAGCTTCTAGAGGGCACGTAACGCTGAAGTAATGAATTTAGGTAAATGGGTGCAGAGCCAGTGGTGGTTTTGTAGCAAACATTAATGCCTTGAATTTTATGCGAGCAGCTACTGGTAGCCAGTGCAAATTAATGAACATCATCTTAATTGGTTGTCTGAGAATCTTTTTCACCAGGGCAATACAAAGATGATACTTTGGCTTTTCATGATACTTTAGCTTCTGACTTTATCTAGATTCTTATTCCATTTCTTTTTTTTTTTTTTTACATTTTCTTTTGCTCTTCTAGCTGGTTGACATCAGCGAGGGATTCCTTTCTCTTATGATGGACAACGGAGACGTGCGTGAGGACTTGCGTGTGCCAGAAGGTGACCTGGGCAAAGAAATCGAAAGTAAATTTGCAGCTGGTGAAGAGATGTTGGTAAGTGCACCAGTTAGAATGAATGCATTTAGTCCTTTAGCTGTTTTTTTGTCGTTGTAGCTAGGCCTGTTGCAATCAATTTATCGACTTATCGCGCAATATATGTACATGACCTCAATAATTTTTGGTGACGCAATATATCGCAATATATATGTCACCGTGTTTTTTACATTCCACTTGCACCTGAGCCTTTTGTAGCTTCTCGTACATAACGCGATGTAGTCATGAGGTCCTAGTTCAAATTTAAAAAACGCTTCTACAAAAGTTTAATCTGCAGATAAAGCCTTGTTTAGGGATCTGTGCTTTTGTGCATACGGACATCTGACTGCTAAGTAGTGATTGTGTTTTTCAGCAATAGTGTGCACCCTTAATTTACAGAGAAAAGAAGGTCAGGGGAAAATCTGTAGATGGAAAAATCTCCA
>NW_015546025.1:442401-456802 GCF_001515605.1 Sinocyclocheilus anshuiensis | reverse complement strand
TATAAACATACAGTATATATATATATATATATATATATATACACATTATTGTATTTCAATTAACGTATTATTAGTAAGGAATTTTTAATTTTTTTTCTAGTTTTAGTTAACAATAATAACCATAGCTAGGAAACTCAGTATTCATAACTCTCATGGCATGTGAAGGCAGCATAAATGTCAGCACTCGCTGTATTCCTCTTGACCAATCAAATGAGTGGACCAGAACTGTTGTTTAATTCTACTTTAATCAGATATCACATTAATTACCTTTGGAGAAATGCTGACCTGCTGTGACAGCTGAAATCTTCCTGTTCATGAGCGTTTCTGCTTTTCTGTTTGTTGCAGATCTTGGATGATCTTCTGGAGGTTGAGAGAGTAACTGCTCACTTCTGAAGAGCTGCTGCTCGCACTCGGTGTATTTGCTCACCTGATGATCCTCCGTTTTGTATTTCAATGTTTTGATAGAAAATGTAGAAACTACAAAGTCATGCTGTTTTTTTGTTGACAGTAAGAAGGAAATGCAATAAAGGGTGTTACATTTCTTAGAATATTTTGTAAAAAAAAATATTGAATGTGTATTGCATGTTGACATCCAGAACAAACATGGTGATACTCTAATGCATTCAGTGTCATTATTCTTTACGTCTGTCACAGATCGTTCTCTGAGTGCAGCAGGACACAACTAGAGAGAAGCCGTTTTCTCTCACGCTTTCCTGATCAAAACACTGAACTGTCACAAGAATAACACTGTAATCCATAAACCATGTCATTGTTTTGGCAGTGCTCATAAGGGAAGCGTGAGAGAGACATGGTTTGGTTTTTCTTGTTTGTTTTCTGCATAAAATAGTGACAGACCGTTTCTTCTGTATTTTGATTTAAGCGAGTGTAAGTTTATTGAAAAAGAAAAAAAAAACCTGTAGGGCGGAGATTATCCTTTGGTTGTTGATTGGATTTTGAGATGTGGCTGTTGCACTCAATGAATATGAGCTCACAGCCGATAATGGAGGAGCAGGGTTAAGCAGATAAATTATTGGAGAAGTCTGACATACGTCACCAGAGGAAAGTCTGATATTGCACAAGATCAAGCTTTGACAGTTTGACTAAACATTATGAGGCCACAAAAAAACACAAATACATGGCTGAATTGTTCTCAATAAGTTTGATTTACAAAATTGATTAATTTTTGGTCCATGCTGACTTTAAGCATTTCAAACGTAACAGATTTCAGGAGAAAAGAGAGCCTGGAGAGTTTGGACTCAGAACAAATGAAACATAAAATGATTTATATTCAGAATAATTGCATTGGAGATTACACATCCAATTCTGACAATAAGAAGTGTATAAATGTTTCCTACTGCATAATAATCACTGAAATCCATAAAAATACAAAATAAAATGGCACAATTTTTAAATATAACCAGGAAAAAGGTTTCTAGCATCTTCATTGCAATATTATTATTATTGCCACCATGAAATGATCATCATGAATCATTTTAGTGTTTCAAACTGAGGCCTACAGAAGAAACTAAAGTAGCTCAGTGTCTTGAATGAAACAAGTCTTTTAAATGCCAGAATATCATTATTGATAAAAGCTCAATTAAAACGTGCTCGGCTTTCTGTGAAATGCAGCTCTCCAGCACATATTTCAGAGAAAAGCAACACAGACGGGGGGAGAGAGAGACTGTGAGAGGTTCCTGGAAGCTCAAGCTCTGAGCACAAAGCCACACGCAGCATGAGTAAAACCACAGGCTCAGAGGACAGCGCTTCACTTCAGATACTGATACACGTCCTGCTCCAGCGTGAATGATGAGACTGCAGCAGAGAGCGAGTCACGCTCATGAGCACCTTCTCTGACCTGGAGGAACACAATGACTGATTAAAAAGACGTGTGAGAGACCATTCCACGCATATTACACACATGCAAGGCAAGAACGGGCTAAAACCGCAAGCTTGATTCATGTTTAAATGTTAGTTTAATCTGCTGTTGAGATGAGTGTCACAGGGCCCTATGATTTCTGCAATGCTGAAAATCCAGAATCCAGTCATAAAAATGGAATGTCACGGAATTTGACCAGCATTCCATCACTTCATCTGATATAAACTCGTCAAGATACACAGAAACTCAAAGAGCTACACTACAATCCAGAAAAAGTGAACGTTCCATTTAACTTTATTTAGACAAATTTATTTAGACATTTAGACAAATATATCACTATTGTACTTTAGAATGTACATCTCAAACTAATAATAAAGAAAATGTTAAAACTTTATTTTTTAAGGAATATCTCAATTTTATTTAATTTTAACAGCAAAGCACTGTTTTCTGAAAAAAAATAATTGTTTTTATTTACATTTTAAAAATTAATTAAATTGTTGCCATTTCAAGCCTTCATTTGTTTACCACAAGTTTTGATGATAAATGTGCATTAAATCATAAATCCAGAAAAAAAAAAAGTACAACATAGAATTTCTGAAAAAATGTATAAATAAAAAATATCATAGGGCCCTATTATTTTAAGTAAATGATTAAAATGTTTCATGTGTTCTGTTGATTAGACATTTTTCTGATTAAAATTGAATTAAACCATTAAAATGGAAATTTTGAACACGACACTGAATTTGTGAAAAATTAAATGGAAACAGATTTTTTTAGGGCCCTAAAAATGTATTTTTTGTTAAACTTTTGATAGGTTGTTAAATTGCATAAGACTTTTTAATAAGTAAAATTTTATTTAACCATCTAAACAAAATTCACAAAAATTAGAATGAAAAAAAAAACAGTATTTGGGAAGAAATAAAATGGAATTTAGGGGGAAAAAATGAATCTGATTAGTGTCCTCACCTTAAAGTGAATTCAAACGTGATGCTTTCCCAGAAGGAGCAGAGCCAGTGGAAGACAGACAGTGTGGACAGCATCCTGGTGTCGTCGGCCTGAGCTCTGCCCCGTCCCCTCACAGCACTGAAACACACACACTTCACTCAAATGATGAAGGGTGAGCAGCAGCACAATTCTTACCTTAACTATAAACACAAAAATGTACATGGGGCAGAAGTTATTAGTCAGTGTTCAGTCAGTGGAGCCTCTACAAATGTGGTGAACTGGAACCATGTACTAGTCGTTTCACGTCTCCTACCACTTGGCCATGATGAAGTAGCGGTCGACTGGAGCTCCCAGAGTGATGCTGATGCAGCAGACGGTGTTGATGTTCCTGAAGACCAGCAGCATGGACTTCAGCACCTGCATGATCTTATCAAAGCGGTTCACGGCCATGTCACACATGTAGGACGTCTCCTCTCGCGTCAGGATGTTACCCAGATCCCACATGTTGATCAGCCGCTGCAGCAGCATCTCACTGAACAGGAAGTATTCTGGGACAAACCAATGAGATGATAACATCAAATTACTGAATGAATTTTTGTACTATATCCAAACATTATTTTATAATATATAAAATATATTTAGGTGTTTAATACATAACTTATACATAGCCATTATATATTATATTATATATAAATAAATACACACACACACACACACACACACACACAAACACACAAACAAACACACACACCAACAAATACACACAAACACGCACACAAACACACACACACACACACGATATATATATATATATATATGTGTGTGTGTATATATATATATATATATTCATTCATACACGATATATATTAATTCAGATGTATAAAAACATACTTGCATCTTCAGAATTTATGTTAAGGTTAATTTATATTAACTTTGGGGTCTGTAACATTCTTATTTTTGAAAGAAATCTTTTATGTTCACCAAGGCTGCATTTATTTGATCAGAAATACAGTAAAACTAATATTGTGAAATATTATTACAATTTAAAATAATTGTTTTCTACTTTTATATATTTCGAAATGTAATTTATTTTGCCGTTATCAAATCTGACATTTTTTCAGCATCATTACTCCAGTCTTCAGTGTCACATCAAATCAGCATATATACTGGTTTCTGAAGGATCATGTGACCTGCGGTGACCGTTCCAATATGGCGGACGGCAGTTGCTAATGGGGAACCTAGCTATGCATATCTACGGTGCTCCCCTCTAACAGCACATCCAAATATTATTGTGCTTTTGGAATAACTTGAGCAATCGAATTCGATAAACAACTAAGTAATAATATTAATATACAGAAAAACAAAAACAAAATAAAAACATGTTTATGTGAAATGCGGAGTGTGTGTCTTTAATTAAAGTGACAGTAAATAATTAAAGCGAGGCAAGTTGGAGAATTACATAATAAATAAATAACTAAATAAGTATGCAAACAAGCAAATGAACGAATTAAATATAATAAAAACAACTACAAACATACATAAATAATATAAACGTAAACTAAAATAAACTTAAATTAAAAAATGAAACGTAAGTGAGATGAATTTGTATAGAGATTCAAGGCTTGACAACATTTATTTTTATTTTTTACTTTGGTGTTACTCCCTCCAGTGTTTGAGAATATTAATAATATTTGGATTATCACAACTATGCAATATGGCAACACGTCTATATAGTCTATTTATGATTAAAAGTACAAAGCACTGCAAGCCTCCCCCATCTGAAACAAACAAAGAGGTAAAAGATTAAAATTGTATTAAATGTAATTAACTTATTTGATTGTTTTCATGTATTTTATTTATTATTATTATTTTTAACGTCTCAATTGCGTGTCCCCCGCACACGTTCAGAGAGTTTTGTTCTAATGTACTGTTGCATGCCATATGTCGATATAATGTCACGTGTTTCTCTTCTTCTGATAATAATTGCAAAAAGCTAATACAGAAAAAACAGCCATATTTGTATAGAAGAGTCTGCGAAATGCGTACACGTAAAGATGAAATATATAACAGATGCATTTTCCTCTCTGAAATTCAAGATTTGAAACCCAATCTTGTCAAAAACAGTGAAAATATACCCACTGACCAGAGTTTCCAGTTTGATGTGACTGTAAATATTTAGTATTATTATTATTATTTTTTTACAACTTTTTAAATATTTATATAAAATATGATTATTATTACTGTTTAAGTATATAATTGTTATTTTTATTATTATGAACTACAGATTGTACTCTGATATTTGTATTTTAAATGAAGAGCGTTATTAACGTCTCCCGGAAGATGGACGGCTTGATCCGCTGACCGAGGTGCATGTGGTAGCTGTTTTGCGGTTGGCGACAGCTGGATTGTGACTGGAGCGCTGAGCAAGATTTCAACTAATTCAAGCTTTAGGATCATTCGGAATAAATAATTTGTCACTTCAGGTTCTGTTAGGAAATGGCCCAAAGCAATCAAGAATATTTCATGAATTAATTATTTTCTTAAAAGAAGCAAGACTGATCAATTGAATTTAGGATACAGTTGTAGTAAATAAAGCGGGAATAATTGGCGTTGTATTTTTGTTTTGTTTTTGGCTATAGTTCTCAAACTTCCAATCATTATGCGCTCCACACTCCTATCCAGTAGGTGGCGGGAATGCACCATTTAAGTTGGTTTGCCAACCGCCATTAAATTTAAAAGAAGAAGAAGAAGTCTCCCGGAAGTGGAACGACTCGCGCTCGTGCTGCAGCCTTGTGTTTCCTGTTTACGGGCGGGAAGAGTGAACCTGCGCCTCAGCCTGTCCTGCATTACAGCTCATTTTCATCGCTGCGCGCCTCAGTGTTGTTGTTTTTACTCCTTTCATTAACTCTCATCGAACGCTTGGTGCGCTTTAAAGCGCTGATGGCGGAGCCCGCGGACTCCGGCGGTGGAGCGGCAGCGGAGGGCCCCGCGGCGCGGGTGA
Source organism: Sinocyclocheilus anshuiensis (assembly GCF_001515605.1). Lineage (NCBI taxonomy): Eukaryota > Metazoa > Chordata > Actinopteri > Cypriniformes > Cyprinidae > Sinocyclocheilus > Sinocyclocheilus anshuiensis. The sequence goes on along the minus strand of NW_015546025.1, from coordinate 450,980 downwards.
CGGAGGTCCGCTGCCCTGCGGGAGAGCGTCCGCTGCGGCTGCTCGAGTGGAAGGTGAAGCCCGGAGCTCTGGTCAACGTCGACTCCGTCATCGCGGTTTGCGCGCCAATCGCCGCCGAGAGCGAGTCCAGAGCGGCCGAGAGGAAGCTGAAGTCAGACCGCGCTGGAGCTGTGCGGGAGCTGTGCTGTCAGCTCGGACAGGTCATCGCGCCCGGGTAAGACGCGCTCTCACCGGCGCTTTAACGGCTGACAAGTCGTTGTCCGTTACTTGCTTATTAGCTGAGCGTGCTCACGCTAAGCTAACTCCCACGCGCCCGGAATAAACACGTTTAATGGCATGTGAAGGCGTTGCAGGTGGTTGCTGTAATATCACACATGAAGTGTTCATATTACCAGCCAGATATCACTGAAATGTATTTTGAGAGATGAGCTCTATTAGCCTTAAGCTCTGTTAACAGCAAAACTAGAGTTGGGGGAGCGGCCCGCTCTTTTTAGCCAATCAGAAACGCTCTCTGCATGTTGATCAATTCGTGCGCTGTGCTTTGCTGGCTTCGGATTGGCTGACAAGTATGTGGAGGGCGGGGCTTTGGACAGAAGGCGTGTTGTTGAACGCGTGTCTGATTCAATCGTTATCGTCTTTCCACATGATACCCTAATGTTTACTTGTCCACCAGCAGGTTTGTTGCAGAAATGCTGTGGGATTAAAGACCTCCGATATTTAAATGAGAGTTTTGTGAATGTTTGGCCATGTTTATTGCAGGTCTTAAAAAGTGTTAATTCGCCTTCCATAAATTAAAGCCTAAAAGGATCTTAAATAGGAGCAGAAAGTCTTAAATTCATAAAGTCTTGCCATTAAATGTTGAATACACTGCAATGATTTTTGTTCCCCATACAAATATCGAAACATCCTTAAATCAAGATACATTTTCTTGAGATGCACATTGAATTTAAGAGCAAATTACAACAAAACAAAAAACAAAATGTAGGCATAAAACAAAGACAAATATCTGTCAATGGGGTTTGGGCTTTTTCCCTTTGAATTAAGTTGATTTAAGTTGGATTACATTGACATTGGCAGATATTTGTTCTTGTTTTAATCATAAACTCACTTAATTTTGGTTCTAGGAAGTAAGTGCATCTTGATTTAAGAAATTTTGGACATTTGCACATGAAAACAAGACAAAAATACTGATGAAAAACATCACTTTTTTGCAGTGTGTTCAGAAGGTACAGTAAAAGCTATTTCCACAACAGAGCTATTCAAGATTCAAGCCTTAAGGTTTTTTTTTTTGTAAAATTAATAAAAAAAATGAATGGAGATCTGTTGGGAGTTGTATTCAATTTATACCTTAAAGGGATAGTTCCGCCAAAAATGAAAATTACCCCATGATTTACTCACCCTCAAGCCATCCTAGGTGTATATGAATTTCTTCTTTCAGACGAATACAATCAGAGTTATATAAAAAAATGTCCTGGCTCTTCCAAGCTTTATAATGGCAGTGAATGGCTGTTGAGTCCAATAGAAGTCCAAAAAAGTGCATCCATCCATCATAAAAAGTGTCCCACACAGCTCCGGGGGTTAATAAAGGCCTCCTGAAGAGAATCGATGCATTTTTGTAAGAAAAATATCCTTATTTAAAACTTTATAAACCGTAATCTCTAGCTTCCGGTAACTGTCGTACATGCGTTCACGAGAGAGTGGCGTTCTGGTGGATGACGTAGGCGTAAGCTCCGGTGAGAAGTGACGAACACAGAAGCACAGAGGAGAGAGCGAAACAAAACACTGGTCATGAATTACAAGTACAACAACGAGGATTTGTAAAGAAAAATATTGGAGGATTTTGATATACGCCAAGAGGAGACTGGTTTTCCTTTGCTGTAAACAAAACTTGGTTCTCGCAAGACTTGCATATTCTCACCGGAGTCAGGACATTTTTTAATGTAACTCCGATTGTATTCGTCTGAAAGAAAAAAATCATATAACACCTAGGATGCCTTGAGTAAATCATGGAGTAATTTTAATTTTAGGGTGAACTATCCCTTTAAAATGTTTTTTAAAAGTCTTAAAAGTACCTTCATAAAACCTGCAGAAACCCTGTATTAGATTAAAAGAATGTCATTAGAACGACATTAAAAAAAAAACAAATTATTGCTTGAATGATAAACATGCTTCAATAAACACTAAACTATTTCAACAAATCCAAGTAGCAAAACTACTTTAAAAAAAACTATAAAATAAACAATAAGGTATATCTAAAATCTTACACAAGGGGGTTAATCATCAAATTAGATCTCCAAAAGATTATACAGCTTAAGGGCTTATTGTGATGCATAACTTTTATGGATTTGAAGAAGATCTCTAATTCCTTCTGGAAATGTGAGAGGAGGGTTATTAAAGGGGTCATATGATGCTTTTTTTAAAGATAATTATTTTGTGTATTTGGTGTAACAGAATATGTTGACATGCTTTAATGTTCAAAAAACACATTATTTTTCAAATACTGTACATTATTGTAGGTCCTCTATGCCCCGCCTCTCTCAAACGCTTCGTTTCTACAAAGTCCCTCCTTCCGAAAAGCGCAGTCTGCTTCGCTCGCTCGCTCACGCACACACACACATGATGCGCAAAACTCCGCATTTGAACAGTCAATAGCAAATACTTAAACTAATAACAAAACAGTAGCTGATTCAGAAGCGCCAGATTGTCATAGCAAAGTCAGAATTACCTCCTCTCCTAGGTTCACGAAACGGTCGTCCATAAAATGCATTGCTGTTCTGTTGTAAGTAATCTTAAAGATTCCTAAATGCATCTACTTCCGGAAGGCCAAATAAAGTGCTTTTGCTTTCGCCTAGAAACAAACAGCGTCTCCCTGACATGGCTGCTTCAACACTAACTGCGGTTACTGAAACCACGCCTTCTTTCTTTGCGTGCACATTTGGGCGGCGTTATGCAAATATTTCCACATAGTGAGGTAGATATGTGGGGGCGTGTTAGAACGAGCCGTTTTAGGGGGGCGTGGCAGAGTCTTAACTTTGATAAAGAATATCTCTTTGGGTTTGAGACTTTAGTCTTTGCAACTTCAGGGATCTTATCTATGCACAATCAGCTTGTAACACTCCAAAGAGAAAGGAAAACTTGAAATCGCATCATATGACCCCTTTAAAGCATCTGCATGTATGTATAAAATAGTTGGTCAAAACCAATATTATTAACCAAAAATTCAACATCACAATTCAGGGAGCTGTCATTACAATACTGTTTACGACCGACTAGCAATTAGCAAATTATGGGTGTGATGTAAATTATGCCTATTGGGTGTTTAAAAAAATAAAAGAGACAAACCCTTCAATATGTCTGAACCTGTGTTTCATTAGAAAATATGTCAGCAGAGGAAAGAAAACTGCACTACTCAGTTATTTTAATGGCAGTGTCGTTAATGCATGCTTTTTTGCAGTCTTTAACAGTAGAGGGTGCTGCATGCATTACTAATTGCTCAAATGTTTTGTTTGTCAACTGAAAATGAGCTTGTTTGTCAAAAAAAGGCAGTTTGCACTAGGGCTGCTTGATTATGGTAAAAATTAGGGATGTAACGATTAACCGCGAGCCGGTTGAAAATCGATTTAAATATGTGACGATTCAAATCGGTTGAGATGCTAAACAAATCGATTCAATTAGGGGTAGGAGTTTATATGAATGTACTTCTGAGGGGAACTTACTGTCTTTAGAAAAGTTTAGATGGTATTTTTTCTTTTCCTCTTGCTTCTGTCTAATGCATATTAAAGTTCATAAGTGCAGTGCTGCTTTGTTTACAGCGGAAACCAAGGAAACGCTTTAAGCGCCACCTGCTGGCAGAGAGTGAATCTGCGTCTCATTCAGCTCGTCTGCTGTTTCTGTTTCATGCAGATATTTTTTATGCATAGTTTCACAAAACTGTTCACAAAGAAACATGCAGTATTTTGTCCAAGCAATAATAAAAGGACACATTTAATTTATAATTTGTCTTAAATCTCATTTTGTAAAAAAAAAAAAATCGTGAATCGAATCGTGAAATCAAAATCGTGAATCGAATTGTGAGTTGAGTGAATCGTTACATTCCTAGTAAAAATCATAATCACTATTATTTTGGTCAATATTGTAATCACGATTATTTAACAAGATTATGAGGGGGCCATATGACCAAAACTTTATATGAGTGATTTATTTAAAGATAGTGATACATATCAAATATATGGAAAATAGCCCGCTGTCACTTTAAGAGCCGCACGGATCCAATTTACCGTTACACGCGTATATTAATTCTCAACTCTTTACGTTTATTTATTACATGACCGACGAAGGTATACATTAATAATCATTAAGCGCCGCATTTTGACACATTTTTGCATGTATTTCACCGCTTAAGGCTGATTTATACTTCTGCGTCGGACCTACGCTGTAGCCTTTACGCCGTAGGCTATGCGTCAGTTTTCATTTATACTTCTGCGTCGTTGTCCACGTCAACGTGCAGTACACATGCAAACCGCTAGTCAGCAGTGTCCACGGGCATGTGATCCAATTTACCGTTACACGCGTATATTAATTCTCAACTCTTTACGTTTATTTATTACATGACCGACGAAGGTATACATTAATAATCATTAAGCGCCGCATTTTGACACATTTTTGCATGTATTTCACCGCTTAAGGCTGATTTATACTTCTGCGTCGGACCTACGCCGTAGCCTTTACGCCGTAGGCTATGCATCAGTTTTCATTTATACTTCTGCGTCGTTGTCCGCGTCAACGTGCAGTACACATGCAAACCGCTAGTCAGCAGTGTCCACAGGCATGTTGCTGGTGTAACCCGCAGTACCACAGCAAAAGCCGAAGAAGAAGCGTCTCGTCAGAGAAGCATTATAGCCGTGACGGCGGCAAATAAATATCAAATCATTATTTAAAACTACAAAAAGGAGACCACAACGGAACAGGAGAAGATGGCATACTTTCAATCTGCACAAGGAATTGTACCACGGCAGATCAACATTTTTTGTTGCGGACAACTACTGATGTATAATGCAAAGTAGTATAATAAATGATAACTCTTGTTCTTTGCTTTGTTTTATTTTATATAAGAAGGTGTAACATTAAAATATATTAAAGTGCACATAAACACACACAAAACTCAAATACATACGGAGGGAGGGGTTCTAGCAGCCAAATCACAGCGCTTGCGGTCCATACACGTCCGTGTTGTGTTCCGTATCTGAGCGCATATATCTTCCTGAGGAGCAGCGCAAGTTCTCTTTCACGCTTTTAAAAACATGAATACATATATTTCTATAAATCAAGCACGTCCCATTTTGCAAAAGTCACGTTGCATGATTTTACTGATTTGCACGTGAAATTGGGCTTTTATGGAGGAACGAAAGCACAGCGCTGGAAAAAGGGGGCAGAATGGGGCGCAATAATCGTTCCATCTCGATTATTGTGTTTTCATAATCGTTGGAGGCTCGAAATCGTGTTTTTCGACTAATTGCGCAGCCCTAGTTTGCACTTACACTGGAGTTTGGAGAGCTTTGCATACATTCTCCCAGTCCTGAAATATCACCATAATGCTGCTTATAGACTACTGTTCCCCAAGCATTATGCACATGGATGAAGTGCATTTGATTAATGCTATGTTTATTTCGACACTGTTTTGTCTTTTTAACAGGAGTGTAATAGCAAAAGTGGAAGAATGCAGCCATCCTGTTGTAATGAAGGGCTTGTGTGCCGAATGTGGCCAGGACTTAACTCAGTGAGTATATCCATCTGTCTTTTGTGCTGTCAGTCTCCAGTTCAGAATTATTTCTGTCCTCTTACATGAGAAAGTGAAAAGACGTCTGTCGAGAGCCATTCAAGAAAAGCTATTATTGTTTTTCCCTGTTTTTCACTTGTCTCGGCTCTTAGAGATATTTCTGCTAGTGTGTTTGAGTAACTGTATGGTGCTGAAGATGCTCTTATGTTTTCAGACTACAGAGCAAGAATGGCAAGCAGCAGGCGCCCATCTCTACGGCGACCGTTTCCATGGTGCACAGTGTTCCCGAGCTGATGGTCAGCTCTGAGGTGAGTGCCTGCAGTTTGCCGCTTGTGAGGATTGCGAGGCCCCTATATATTTCAAGTGAAATCAAAGAACGAACTGGTGTGATGTCATTTCATTCAAAATCAGGCCAAAACGAACTTCATTTTGAATTTGCTTCTGAAGTTCAAAACAGCTTGCCAAAGCAACGTTTTTGGAAACTTTGCTCTGGCTTTTAAACACATGACACTCTTGCTTGTGTGATGTTATTTATTTAACTATGTCATATCTTATGAGTATAAAAAACAAAACTCATACACGGATAGTTTTTGCTTTATAGGGGCATTCTAACTGTATTCTAATAGGCTTCATCACCCAGTGAATGCTTTTGGACTCTCAAGGTGTGTTTTTGTTTTTTGCAAAGTGAGTGGCATACTCGATAATGTCAGCTCACATATAATTAAAACAGCAATTATGATATTATCATAGACTATAAATATCACACACCCCTATTGAGAGGAAAGCCTGCAGCGCATATTTCTATATTAATTTAATTTTAATTCAGATGATCACTAACCGTAAACTGCTGCAATTGTATTTCAAGCTTTGAATTTTCTCCTAAGCGAAGAATGAAAAAGAACTTCACTGTTAAGTAAATGAGGACCTTTATGAGTAACGCGTGTAATTCATCAGACAGTAGTTTAAAACACGCCACATCTTAGTCAGGCAAACAGATAGTCCTGTCCGAAACGCACACTCTTGGTTGTGCCAGCATTGCTGTGTTGGGCTGGTCAAGATGCTCAAACAAACAGAGCGATTTTCGATCATTTTAAAACGTGCAGAGTTTACATTTAAGTATGATACGTGGAAGCATTATGATCTAACACACTTTGGGTTTTTTACCTGTTTGAGTGTTGCTTTTATACAATGACGTTTGCATGTAAATACAGAGAGTTTGGTATTTTTTTGATGGTTTCAAAGGGGCTTTAATAAGTGGTTGTGCATAAAATGGTTTGTCCATCAGTGTCCGGTGTTGAAACGCAGTGTGTTTTGTCCCTGTGTCTCTGTGAGCAGCAAGCAGAGCAGCTTGGCCGAGAGGACCAGCAAAGACTTCACAGGAACAGGAAGTTAGTGCTGATGGTGGATCTGGACCAAACGCTGATCCACACCACTGAACAGCACTGCCAGCGCATGTCCAACAAGGTAACAGTTAAAACCTTCACACTACACTACCATTCAGACGTTTGGGGTCGGTAAGATTTTGCAAGGCTGCATTTATTTTATAAAAAATACTGTAATATTGTGAAATATTATTTATATTTAAAATAACTGTTTTATATTTAAATATATCTTAAAATGAAATTTATTCCTGTGATGCAAAGCTGAATTTTCAACATAATTTCTTCAGTTTTCAGTGTCACATGATCCTTCAGAAATTATTCTGATATACTGATTTGATTATTATCAGTGTTGAAATGTAGCCTATTTTTTGTAGAAATTGTGATACTTTTAAGTAAAAGGAAAAAAAAAACGTTTACAGTCAAACTGAAATTTATTCAGACACCTTCAACATTTCACACATTATCATAGTTTATTCGCTATAGTTTAGAAAATGGTAATAAAATATGACAAGAACTCAGAGTTAAACTGTCAGAACAAATTCATCTTCATAATGTCAGATAACACTTAAAGGGATAGTTCACCCAAAAATTAAAATGTGATGTTTATCTGCTTACCCCCAGGACATCCAAGATGTAGGTGACTTTGTTTCTTCAGTAGAACACAAACGAAGATTTTTAAGTCAAACCGTTGCAGTCTGTCAGTCATATAATGGAAGTGAATGGGAATCACGGCTTTGAGAGTCATAAAACATACACAAACAAAACCAAATTAAACCCTGCGGCTCGTGACGATACATTGATGTGTAAAGACACGAAACAATCAGTCTGTGCAAGAAACTGAACAGTATTTATATCGTTTTTTACCTCTGATGCACTGCAATGTCTGAACTGTCCTGAGCGCGTTCAACAGCCGGCACGTGACTCGTCTTCTTCTTCTTCTTGCTTTACGGCGGCTCGCAGACTTATAAGTGCATTACCGCCACCTATCTCTCAAATGGACCATTGACACTCTATCTATAATCTCAATTAGGAGTGTCAATGGCAGAGGTGGGACCAAGTCATTGTTTTGTAAGTCTCAAGTCTTTGGAGTCAAGTCCTGAGTCAAGTCCTGAGTCAAGTCCTGAGTCAAGTCCTGAGTCAAGTCCTGAGTCAAGTCCTGAGTCAAGTCCTGAGTCAAGTCCTGAGTCAAGTCCTGAGTCAAGTCCTGAGTCAAGACAGGCAAGTCGAGTTGCAAGTCGAGTCGCAAGTCCTCAGCTTTAAGATTCAAGTCTTAAACAAGTCATTAGTGCTTTTTGCCCAAATTAGTGTCTCAGTATTAATTACCATATCAAATGTATAGTAATTTATATCAGGAAGGCAGGTAGAATATTTGACATAGTTCAATTTCATGTGAGATGGGTGCCCTTAGTAAAACTACTAAA
>NW_015546025.1:423679-442152 GCF_001515605.1 Sinocyclocheilus anshuiensis | reverse complement strand
ATGTGTGCATAAGAATAGCTATATGCTTCTAGGTGTTATATCTAAGCCAATGAGACATTATTTGGAACCTCAATGAAAAAGATTTAAAAATATGTGAGCGGAAACGCAGAAAGAACTGCTTTGAAAGAACTCAAAGAAATAACTGCAAGCATACTTTACAAGTGAAGGGAAACATGCAATATGGATGCAGACAAACTCATGAAGACAGTCATTCAAAAATGCTGTGCTACCATCCTTTATAACTAAGAGTAACAAAGACAAAATCATTGAATAAGCTGCCAGTGATCAAAATATTGAATATGAAGTCATTGAAAACGATATTTTTGAGAATATGTCTGAGATCGTGAATATAAGCCAGATGCTGGATGTACTGGAAGTGCGCTCTGACGATGACAGTGATGGTAAAATCATCTGATCAAATTGAACCCTTTTAAGTTTCAAAAGGTAATGAAATATGCTTTATTTTATTCTTCTGTAATTGTTCTTAAAATATCAAGAGAGTTTTTTGCTATTGCAGCAGTTAGCGATCCATCCGTGCTGTATATATAGTTCCGGGTCGCTAAAGACCAGAATATGAAATAACGATTGGCAAAACATTCATGCATTTAAGGGTTAATGGAAGTTTAAATAAAAAAAATGCACATGCAATTACAATATGTAACTGATCGAACAAAAACAGTGGAGATCTGACAAAAACAGAAACAGAAGAAGTGAGGAATATTTAACAGCAGCGGTCACAGTGATGATGAGGCGAGCACCAGTGAAGTTTCTCTGGCCCGCTCCGTGTGTCTGCTGGGCGGCGATCAAACGGACAGGACAACGCTTTTCATGAGCGGAGATCTCTACTAGACGAATCATGTAATTTGTTATTTTTATTTTATCTCTGTTCTTTTGTCGTAAGTTATGCTATTACTCCAGTAATTTATACTAGCCTCCTATCCAGCACTCCCTGAACACAGTCTCTGGCTTATTGCCAGTCAAGCGCAACGCTGCAGGGACGCGTCTATAACGACTTTGATCTGATCATAAAGTCTTTCCGAGTCACAGGGCTCAAGTCCAATTCAAGTCTCGAGTCCTTGCTGTCAAAGTCTAAGTCGAGTCTCAAGTCTTCTTTAATTATGTCGAGTCGAGTCGCAAGTCATCAAATTTGGGACTCGAGTCCGAGTCGAGTCTCGAGTCGTGTGACTCGAGTCCACACCCCTGGTCAATGGTCCATTTGCTCAGGACGCGCTCAGGATAGTTCAGACATTGCAGTGCATCAGAGGTAAAAAACGATATAAGTACTGTTCAGTTTCTTGCACAGACCGATCGTTTAGTGTCTTTACACATAAATGTATCGTCACGAGCCGCAGGGTTTAATTTGGTTTTGTTTGTGTATGTTTTATGACTCTCAAAGCCGTGATTCCATTCACTTCCATTATATGACTGACAGACTGCAACGGTTTGACTTAAAAATCTTTGTTTGTGTTCTACTGAAGAAACAAAGTCACCTACATCTTGGATGCCCTGGGGGTAAGCAGATAAACATCACATTTTCATTTTTGGGTGAACTATCCCTTTAAGCAAAACATGGTCAGATCAAAGTGTCTGAATAGTATTTGGTCTCAAATGTTTATCAATTTTACTGGTAGTCCACTGAATGAAGAATTGTTGTATGTAACATGTCACAGTTTACTTTTTGCTATCCTCACTTACATAAATGAACAATAGTGTCCTGCACCCACTAGTAATAAAATATCAAAAATTATATCTGGTGTCTGAATAATGTTTGATTTGACTGTATCCTTGATGAATAAAAGATGATGATTGATGATTTTTTAGAAGTTCAAAAGAACAGCATTTATTTGAACTAGAACTTATACATTTTAAATACAACATTATAAATCTCTTTACTGTCACTTTTGAAAAGTATCAGTTTCTTTAAAAAGAAGTCTAATACTGACCCTAAACAGAAGTGTAATTAAAATGTTCATGAACAATAATGCTCTGTATTTATTTTATATTTCATGGATTTTGTGCTGTTTCTGCTGGTTTTAGTGTTTTTTTATGAACATAATATGGCATTTGTTTAATCTGTCAATGGTGTGCTGTGTTATTGTGATTTATCTACAATACCTTCATTTTGTTAGAGTTTAGCACTAACCAAAATAAGATCATGCAGACAGCCGTACGGTTTTCTTTGACTTCTTCGTGATCTCATTTGTGTATTTCTGTGAACCTCAGCGAATGTGGGTGTAACTGGAAGCATTGCTTTGAAGAGCCTAAATGCAGCCGGGCATTGATTGATTTCTGTTTAAATGACTGCATCATACTCTCTTTCTCCGCTATCATCCATTTTCGTTTCATTCTTCTTGTAGGCGTTAACGCTTTCATACTGCCAGGCGTGCATTCGCTCAGTAGATCAGCTCGAGCAAAAAACAATCTCAGATCTTTATACCAAACAATTACTAGACCATTAACTGAGCTATCAAAGACTCAAATGCTTTCCTCAAAGACTGTATTATGTCTGCTATCACAAATTTTGCCAGTGTGCTGCTTTTAAAGCATTTTCCAGAGCAAAGTTAATGTTCCTAAAAGCCTCTGCTAGAGCTGGGCAGGACTGAAATGCAGCAGTATAGAATATGCATATGCTTTTCACTCTAAAGCAGATACACTGCCATCCAAATGTTTAGATGTACTTTCATTTTTAGAATACTAGGACACGTTTAATTGATCAAAGTAAAGACATAAATGAATTTTCTCTAACTGCCTTGCAATGTTTCTCCAGGGAATCTTTCATTTCCAGCTGGGACGGGGGGAGCCTATGCTTCATACACGACTGCGGCCTCACTGCAAAGACTTTCTAGAAAAGATCGCCAAACTCTATGAGCTGCACGTCTTCACCTTTGGCAGCCGTTTATACGCTCACACCATTGCAGGTACATGAATAATACTGATAACTACTGATAGGTTATCCGAATTTCTCACCTGGTGGATGATAAAACACATCAAACAGTATCGTAACTCCTAGTGTTTGTATGAGAGATTGTGTTGGCCTTTCACAGTGACACCAGGTGGCAGCATTTGTTCATATTCTGAGTGTTTTGAGTTTGAGGATGAGTACATTGTTTGCTGTGTTTGGATATTTAATGCAACATATTAACAATAAATGCATCAAAAGTGTCATCTGCAAGAACCGTCCTGTTATCTGCTTTGATAAAAGTATCTGCTAAATGACTAATAAACATTAAATCGGTTTAGTGAGGTTCCATTTGTGGTGGTGTCTATTATACAAGTCTATACTAACCTATACATTTTTCAGTTCAGTTTTAGTTTTGGTTCAGGTAGGACTTTGCAGGCTATCTTCAGCACAGTAGGTTTCTCCGTTTCGGGTGTGTGTAGCATCCTTTGAACGAGACCTGAAGAGTTCTTGCATTTAAGTGTTTGGCAGCTCAGCATCGGTACTTCCCACAAACCCGAGTGAGGAGTCTGGTTGTGGTGATTCATATAGACACAATCAGCAGTAGATAAGACACAATAAAGGAAGTAGCTCAACTTTTCTGAATTGAAGTCTTGATTTATAGTGCGGGCAGGAGATTGAAAGCTTGGAAGGGCTGCATCTTTTTATTTTTCCTGTTTTCCTTTTATTACAGCTGTAAATAGTCTCAGTTCTGTCTGAGTGAAACTACAGCATTTACTGTTGTGCTCATAAGTTTACAATGTTAATAATTTTCACAAAATAAGAGGTATCATGAAAATTGCTTAGTTTTTATTTAGTACTGTCTTGAATAAGCTATTTCACATAACATGTTTATATGTAATAAATCTGCAAAAATGTCAACGATTCTGTGTTTTTCTGTCAATATGGGGTGCTGTGTGTACATTAATGAGGAAAAAAAATTAACTTAAATGATTTTAGCAAATGGCTGCAATATAACAAAGAGTGAAAAATTTAAGGGGGTCTGAATACTTTCCGTACCCACTGTATATACTCCACAAGACAAAATAAAACTGAATTTATAAAAATGACCCTGTTCATAAATCTTAATCTGTAACTCTTAATACTGTGTGTCATTTCCTGGATGATCCATGACTGTTTTTATGCTTTGTGATGGTTGTTCATGAGTCCCTTGTTTGTCATGAGCAGTTCAACTGCCCGCTGTTCTTCAGAAAAATCCTCCAGCTCCTACACATTCTTTGGTTTTTCAGCTTCTTCTGCATGTTTGACCGCTTTCCAGCAATGACTGTATGATTTTGAGATCCATCTTTTCACTCTGAGGACAATTGAGGGACTCAATTTGACCAAATTACAAAAGGTCAAAACATTTACTGATGCTCAAGAAGGCAACACAATGCATTAAGAGCTGGAGGGTGTAAACCTTTTGAATGGGATGATCAGGGTAGAGGTCTGCGCGGGACTGTTTTTTTAGTCCCGCTCCCGCAAGGTTCTATTCCGCACCCACCCGCTCCCGCTATATATTCACTCTTTGTTCACCCGCTGTCGGCTTAGAATAATTTTCTTCCTGACCCAACCGTTTCCGCTACTGAAAGAAAGAGAGATAGGCTGACAAATAAAAGTGTAGTCTGCACAAAATTGTATGTTTTTTTTTTCGTCTTGTCAAGAGTCTTGAATTTATTGACTTTAACTTGAATTTATATGAATTATCTTATGCAACACAGTAGGAAAAAAAGTGTCAGAGAAAATAAAAATGTTTTACAAAAATTGTATTTCTTATTTTTATTTGTCTTGTCAGGATACAATTCGTTTTAACATTGACAACACAATAGGAAAAAAGTGTCGCAGAGACAAAAAAAATTAAAATGTAGGTTGTACAAAAATAGCTTATTAGCTATTTTTAGCGCGTGCATAACAGTCCTGAGCGCAAGCTGTACCGGTGGTCAATAAGAATAAAGCGCAGATATGCTGTTCTGAATGGACGTCGGGAACGTTTTATTCGGGAATTTAATCCCGTGGTGCAAAAAATCTGGTCGGGTTCAGACCTCTAGATCAGGATAAATTGTCCTTATTTTGTCTTCTGGGAAACATGTATGCATTTATGTAGCTTCTGAAGTGCAGTACTAAATGAAAAAAACATGATCTTTAATCAAAATAAGAAAAATTTATACATCCTGTTCAAAAGTTTTTTATTTATTTATTTATTTTTTTTTACAAAGTTTTATTTTGTCTTGTGGAGTATATATAAACATCCGTTATGTGAAATAGCTTATTCAAGACAGTGCTAAATAAAAAATAACATGCAATTTTCATGATCCCTCTAATTTTGTTAAAATTATGAACATTTTGCAAGGGGTATGTAACTTATGTGCACAACTGTATAGCTCTGCTTGCAGCTGTAATTTAGACTTCATCTTTGAAAGAAATGACTGTTCCCCCTCTCTTTCTCTCACTCAAACCAATCTTTCGTTCTTTTTTAAAAGGTTTTTTAGACCCTGAAAAGAAGCTCTTCTCTCATCGCATCATGTCTAGAGATGAATGCATTGACCCCTTCTCTAAGACAGGCAACCTCAGGTGAGGCACGTTTCACTCTTTTCTGTCTTCTACTTCTGGAGTAGTGTAGCTCCCAGTGTCTTTCTCGTTACAGTTGTTTTCACAATGAACTTGCGTTCATGACATGTTGTAGATATGAACTTCATCATCAGCTTGTTGTTACAATAACATGAAGCATCACATTCAACTGATTTACACTACCATTCAAAGTTGTTATTTTTTTCAAATAAATGAATACTTCTATTCAGCAAGGATGCTTTAAATTAAACAAAAGAGACAGTGAAAACATTTATAATGTTACAAAAGATTTCTGTTCATCTAGGAATCCTCAAAAATATCAGTTTTCAACATTAATAATAAGAACCATTATTAATAATTGAGCTCCAATAATAATTGATAAAAATTGAGCAGCAATTCAGCATATTAGAATGATTTCTGAAGGATCATGTGACTGAAGACTGGAGTAATGATGCTGAAAATTCAGCTTTGATCACAGGAATAAATTACATTTTAACATATTACAATAGGAAACAGTTATTTTAAATAGTTCTAATATTTTACCATTTTATTTTATTTTTTTAAATGTATTTTTATCAAATAAATGCAGCCTTGGAGTACATAAGAGACTTCTTTCAAAAACATTTAAAAAATCCTGCTGACCCTGAACTTCTGAACGGTAGTGTGATGTCCACAATGTGTGACAGGACTTGATTTTACTCTTGCTCATATTTAGAGTAGGTCTTTTTATCCATTAATGTTTTTATTGACTGGTTGATTTATCTATTTTATTTCCTTATTTTTGTACTTATTCTTTAGAGTTTAATTAATTTTTAAAGGTCAAGCATCCAAAGAGGTTTTCTTGTTAAATATAAAGCTTATTCAACCTTGTATGAAAATGCTGCCAGAGTGTTTTTTCTTGACTCCAGCAGTGTGAACAAAGTGCTCGTGCACAGAAGAGATGTGTATTTCTGAAGGCCTTCAGAGAACTGCTCTGATTCAACTTGAGACTAAACGTGCTTTCAAGTGCAGATATAAGGTGCAGTCTTGCAGACCCCTGCTTTTTACCCACATCTGTATTCATTCGGCTCTGCATGACAAATCAAGAATACGGTGAACATTGAATACATTTAAGACTTCAATGTATTCGTTTATGCAGCATGATCTCGTTTCAGTTCATAATTCAGAAGAATTATGTATACTTTGAGCCCATAAAACAGTTTTGGGTGTTTTATTTTTTCTTATTTGGGTGTTCTTTCTGAAAATACACCCCATTTCTCTCAAGCGTTTCTCTTGTGCATCCTTCATGTTATTTCCTTTGAGGTAAAACACTCAGTCAAATGACTTGGAAAAGGGCACTTTAAGCTTACAATTTAAAAAGAAGCCTGTCGAGCATCTCCCCCGAACCACCTTTTTCTGTATTTATTGTATTACAGTATTTAAGTATGACTTATTCTGCTTTGGTTAACAAAAACATTCAAAGGCTTTCAGCCACAGTTGTTTGCTTTTTTTTCTTTTATGCAATAACTACGCTGGAGGAAATCCAATTCACTTCACTTTCCTCGTGTCAACTGTTAATATGTGTGGGTTTCATGTGGAGCTCTCATACTGACCTTGAAGGAAGAACAGTCTCCCAGAGCAGCCACTATCATACAAAGACAGTCACGATCGGACTTCAGCGGCACACAGATTACTCTCTTTAGGTCGATAAACCTACAGAAGCCAAGCCTCTGCAGCCCAATGCTTCTATGAGTGTGAATGACTTTGTTTGCCATTTCAAAACTCAAGCTGTTGGAAAGATGTTCTTGGGGGCTGTTTGGATGCACCAGACATTCACAGATCAATCTATACTCATTACGCTGTATACCCAGTGGCCTCAGATGCGTTTGGACGCCCAAGAAGTGCTTCAAAATGTCTGAATAACAAAGTTTCAAGGCATTTATTTAAAAGGTAGACGTTGTAAGACATAATTAACGTTAGTTAATGTGACTTTCTGCACCTGTGGTTCCTCTGCTAGGACACCTGTGTGAGCTTGAGGAGAGCGGACTTCATACAACCACTCAAAATCAGACCATTTAATTGTCTAAATAATTTTTGGCCAAACTATTTTTGGTATTGTACCAATGTTAATGTTATAAAATGCTCGTTGACATTTTGGCTGGCTGGCACTGTCTGGGTGCTGTTCATTTAGTCATAACCAACCACCAGCTGCTAAATATGAGCATCTAAAATTGTCAGTATGAGAACTGTGTGCTTTTTGCAGAAACTTGTTCCCCTGTGGAGACTCCATGGTGTGCATCATAGACGATAGAGAGGACGTGTGGAAGTTTGCTCCCAACCTCATCACAGTGAAGAAATATATCTACTTCCAGGGCACCGGTGACATCAACGCCCCACCCGGTTCACGAGAGGCCCAGATGGCCAGAAAAGGTAATGTTTATTTTCCCAGCGACTCTAATTAACAATAATGCTCAGCAAACTGGAAATTTGCCCTAGTTACATGGCCTGCGGTGCGCTTGTGGCATTCTGAAAAGTTGAGAGGTTTTTATCTCGCTGCAGCGCAGATGCGCCTGGAAAAAACGAGGTAGACGTTGCGCTCTCTATTTGCGAGCGCTTGCAACGTGCCTACATTTGAAATAACGAACTTGAGCGAGCAAAAGACGCGATATGTGAACGGCTCCTTAAAATGCTATCTGTGTAGGCGGCTCACTAGGTATCGGAACACAGCTATTCTTCTTCTGTTCAGACTATCAATGCGAGTATTTCCTGGTTCATTTTTATTACAGATAAATTTTGGTCACAAGTATTACTGAAGAAGTAAATTAGATTTGCTTCAGATTGCAACATTTTTTGGAGTGGAGAAGTAGTTCCGCTCGCTCTCCAGCAGGGAGGGTTTAATAAGAAGCGACGGTGGTGTTTTAATAAAGGTGTGCGTGTGTGTGACCTCTCTCTGTGAGCTCTGAAATAATCTGCTTACCAGAGGACAGGAGCGCACCGCATTTTACAGCAGTTCCAGGAAACACGCTGCCAGCAGAGGTCAACGTGCCAACCAGCAGCGGGATCTATTAAACTGATCTGCTCCTGCACAAACTAAAGACAGTTCAGGAGAATATACAGAGGCTGAAAGTACCTCTACCTCTGTCTGTCTAACAGTCAAAAGAGCTGTTTGAAGTGAGTCCCTGAGGGCTGGATACACAGGAAACAAAGTTACAGGGAGAACGGGTTCAAGAGGAGCTTCTCTTTTGAATGTTAAAGCATATTTGTGGTTGACCTTCTGTCTGTACATGGTGTGAGGGATGCGCAAAACAATTTTTTTTTTTTTTATCAATTAGTGAATGTTTGTCTGACCAACTAGTGGTCTAATCTTTTGACTTTAAGGCCCATTGTCCACAAGAGTATCTATATCTATAGTTTTTATAAATTAAACAATAAGAGTAATAATAGTTACATAATTAAAAATAAAATAAATCAATTTCAGGACTCTAGAAGTTTTAGGAGCTGAATGTTCTTCAGGGAATATTTAATGTAGTGTTGTCACGGTACCAAAATTTCAGTATTCGGTACCAATCGGCAACAGTGTTAAAGCAGCCCAATTCCGCGGGAAAACCACAGACTTGGCAACACTGGAAGAGGATAGCTTCCTGATAGCGCATCAAGAACCGGGTTGACCGGGTACTCGGTACCACCGGTACTTAAAAAACCTGGTACCGTAACGTTTTCATTTTTTTAGTACCGACTTGGTACCGAAATACCGGGTCTTTTGACAACACTAATTTAATGACTCTTCCAATTTTTTAGAGCTTGGCATAATTAATAACACTGTGCCTGTGTTCACACACAATATCAAGTAGATCATTTGGCTGTATGAATACACTAGTGTATGTGTAAAAAAACCTACTTTGAGCTTAATTGATTCATTTACCTGACTTTTCTCGGTCTAGAAAATAGGGGTGTGCAAAATTGTCGAATATTCGGTCTGTATTTATTATTCGAAAAATAAAAACACTATTCAAATTTTACTACGTGTTGCTTTGCTGGCAGTAGATGCAGGGAATCCGGGATAAATCCTGAAGCCAGGCATACATGGTGCGATTTTTGCTGTCATACAAGCTCGTACGCAATTTTTTTTCCCATCGGGAGAAATCGCATGGAAATCGTTGATGCTCATATGGCCGTGGCTCGCATCGTGTGAGAGTGATTTACGAGCCGAGCGCCTCACGTGCTCCCGATCATTTTTAAACATGTCAAAAAAGTTCGGGAGCTGTCGGCTTGAATTCGTGAGGTGTGCGCAGTAGAACGAGCCGATTTGTCGATCTATATAAAGTTGACCAATCAGGAGCTCAGGAAAACGACAGAAGAAGAAAGACGATGGCAGCGCCATGGTGAATTTGGACTATTGAAAAGGAAGACAAACTACTCACTTATTTTTTTATTTTTTTTATTAATGCTCAAAAACAGTATACAAACAGTAATACAACCATCAACAAATAAAAAATGATAGACAATGACAAGAAAAGAAAAGAAAAGAAAAAGGGGGTGATTAATACATTACAAACTGAAAAAACAAAAAAACAATTTGATACTTACATGTCATTAAAGACAGGAAAAGATTTATAAACATATAAAGTTTTAAAAGCTTTTTTGTTCTTAGACAATTGGATCAATGAAAGGTATTGCTCATATTCTTTCATGAAAACGAGAGAGGTCTCGCTGAACTTTGGCAGAAGCAGCGAACGCTGTATAATGTCATGCAGTGTGTACCATGAGTCGTCTGAGATGATATTTTACAGCGGATCGCTCAAGAGCTACAGTTATCAGGTGAGATGTAGCACGTATAGGTAGCTGCTTTTTGTTAGCTATAGCGTGTAACTAGGCTTTATAATTCACACACACACGGGGTGATCAGACATCCCAGTTTCCCAGTGCTGAAAAAGAACCCGTATGTCTCGTATCAGTATTATACAGTTATGAAAGAGAGAGAGAGAGTGAGAGCGGTTTTATTTAAATGTACTACATATAGGTTACACAGTTTATTATACACTGCCCTTCTCTCAACTCAACTCCGTTCAATACATGTCATTACATCAGAGAACTTCATGCTATTGCTTCGGAATTCGGCAGGTCGTAAAATCGTGTCGTATACCACTGCGTCCGTATGATTTTCAGATAAACTCACTCGTGACGTGTGCGTGGACATACAATCCTCCGACCGTCAGAATTCTATGGAGCCAGATCAGCCTCAAAAATAATACATTTACAAAACAAAACATAACCGTGTACGGCACCGTGTACGCCTGGCTTAAGCACACAAACTAAAAGTCATTTAGAACTAAATGCATGAGTGGCGCTGTGGAGCGCATTAACAAGTTGATTGTATTTGATCACAGAATGTCATCGTCTGCCTGGCGAAGTTTGGAATTACTCTGATCAAATTAATCTGTGAAACTGAGTTATGATAATATCATCACCACAATGAGAAATCACATGAAATCCAAACACCAGTGGACTGAGGAAACACAGCTGTCCATCACTGCAGAAGCGCAGCTGTACTCAAGGGAGAGAGGTTTAAGAACAGAAAACACAAAGCGCTGTAAGAAGCTCTGCTTAGCACACCGTTATCTTTGTGTCTCTGGAACGTCTTTGCGGCACACTTTCTAAGTGTTATCAGACTGAGGAACCAACTTTCATGTGGATATTATTGTTTTTCTGGATGCAGTACTACTCTATAGGTACTAGGGATGTGCATCTCATGACTCAGGCCGATACGATATGCATCTCGATGCATAGCCAACGATACGATACATTACAGATACATATGAAGCAGCTACCAATGCGATGCGATACGATTCACCCCATTACGATGCAGTGCGATTCGATTCAAGTTCAACATGCAATTCGATTCGATGCAATGGAGAAAATTTGATCACTTTTAATCATGATATTACCACTCTCTCACATACTATTATTTGACTTTTTTTTTTCTTTTTTTTGTAACAGTTTCTTGCCATGCAGCCTTTCTCTCTGGTAGTGAGATTGTGTGAATTTAATTTGTCGTTAATGGAACCGCTTTTTCCTCAGGTCTCTGTAGTGTTGTGATGCCTCATATTCACGCAGCAGCAGCGGTGATGAGAGAGCGCGCTTGAGAAACAGTTTGGAGAGGAGAAATCAATCTACATATAAAATATTGGTCACAGATTATTGGTCACTTTCTAAATAATAAAAGTATAGCGCATCCACTAGTAATTATGTATAAATAAATAGGTTTTTACCAATGCAAATATGTTAGAAACGATGCATCACTATATAAATGACAACTTGTAGCCGATGCACACTTTTTAAACCGATGTATATATATGTATGTATCCATCCCTAATATATATATATCATTATATCATCAAAATTTAAGGGGGTCTGAATACTTTCCGTACCCACTGTATATATAAGAAAAGAAAACCTTGAGATATAACGTAACGTTGTTGTAAAAAATTGTTGTGTATGATGCCTAATCATAAGCTTGTTCAGAAATGGTGACAAAAACTTGATTGTTAAAAAAATAACGTCTTTCTCGTTAAACGTCATTTAAATAAACAAATATTAGAATATTAGTTTTTTATGAGCCCAA
Source organism: Sinocyclocheilus anshuiensis (assembly GCF_001515605.1). NCBI lineage: Eukaryota > Metazoa > Chordata > Actinopteri > Cypriniformes > Cyprinidae > Sinocyclocheilus > Sinocyclocheilus anshuiensis. The sequence goes on along the minus strand of NW_015546025.1, from coordinate 430,045 downwards.
ATATTCGAATACAGTATTTTTGAAAAATGCCCATCCCTAATAGATAAAAATCACATTTTTGAAGTTGAGTTTTCGAAGGCAGTGAGAATCTTGGTTCTTCATAAGGAAACAAAAAGTTAAGTTGTTTTTGAAGTTGTTTTGTCTGACATGAAAAATAAATATCTTGATTTTTCGTTGTTTTGTCTTATTTTAAGTAATTGTAAGTAAACTAAAACTGAAACTACATTTTTTTTAAGTTTTGTTACTTGGGAAAAAAAATGAATGGAAATAAAATATAAAAAACGTATTTCAGCTAGTTGCCTAGGCAACATTGCATCATTTTAATTTAGTTTAACTTGATGTACTAAAGTAACTAAAACTAATAAATAAAAATGAAAAAAAAAAAATATATACAGTATATATAAGAAAAACAACTAAAATAACAAAAACAACAAAATAACAAACTTTTACAAAAAAATGAATGAAAACTGAAAATATAAAAATAAAAACTATAATAGTATCTCAATGGTACTAGAATAACATTGCCCCCTAGTGGGCCCTGGCACTAGTAGGTCTGAAACACTGTGTAATATACAGCTGTTTTAGAGTCGTCGCTGCACAATATATGCAATATTTTTATGAAAAAGTATGTGTTAACTCTGTTTACAACCATCTCTTAAATTCATGGTACATACAGTAGATTTGCTTCAAGTAAGACATGTTAAATTGTTACTCAAAAGTACCTAAGCATTGTTTCTGTTATCATGCTGTAGGTAACCAGGCTGGGCGACCTGCAGAGAACCTGGAATCGTCAGGACAGGAGGAACAGAGAAACGGCCTCAGGATATCCAGCAAGGACCGAAAAACTGGGCATGAGGAGTCGTCCCCCTCTGCCACCACCACTCAGGGAGCACCAGCCAATGAGAGGACTCACCCCGCAGGGGAACGGCCCAATGACAGCACCGATTTAACTGACAAGTGTAATGTGAAAGCGGAGGGGGAGGGCAGCTCAGGTGAGACTGACACCCCAAATGCTGCTGCTGATGCCGCTGCCAACGACCTGGATTTTGACCTTTCGAGCGACAGCGAAAGCGAGGGTAAAACAGGATTATCTGACAGCGATGGCGAAGGACGGCCGGTGGATGCTGGGAAAGCCAAACAAAGCCAAACAAAAACCGAGGAGTGTAAAAGCAAAGAGGATGGTGAGGAAGGGGACAAACAGAGGACAGAGGGGGACGATGTTCCAGAAACAGATCCCGAGGGTCTCGGTGATTTGGGCAACGGCTGTTCTGACAAGAAAGAAGTGGAAACAGAGTCTCAAAACAGCGAGCAGTCAGGCGTCACAATGGGTGAGGAGTCTTTAGATCACAGTATGGACGATGAGGAAGAGGAAGACATGGACCAGGACGACCACCTCATTTACTTGGAGGAGGTTTTGGTTCGCATCCACAGTGAGTATTACTCACGCTACGAGGCCTTCCTCACGAAAGAGAGTCCAGAGAGTCCGGACATACGGAAGATCATTCCCGAACTGAAGGGCCACGCGCTGGCGGGCACCACCATCATCTTCAGTGGCTTGTATCCCACCAACTACTCAATGGAGCGCACGAGGGAGTGGTACCACACCAAGGCGCTGGGTGCCAAGCTTGGCAAGACCCTGGTGCTCAATGCCAAAGACCCAAACCTCACCACCCACCTTATTGCTGCACGTGCAGGTGAGTCTCGCATGCTTCAAACACCAGTTACAAAGGGATGTTTTCAAAAGTGAGTAGTCGGTGTGTTGTTTGAACAACTAGTCGTTCTTAAAGTCCCCATGAAATCAAAATTAAAGTTTTGTGGGTGTTAGTATCAATATGTTAGTCTTAAGGTTATCGATAAGGCATTGTGCTCCAAAACAGTGACAAAATTCGCATTTAGAAGATATAAGCATTCAATCAAAGCTTGCAGTTCGTCACTTCCGCTAAAACGATTTTTTTGACATCACATCGTACTTCAGCTTCTCATCAAACTTTCTGTCCAATCAAATGCTCTCTAGAACCCGAAGTGCCCGCCCCCTGCACTATAAAATAGACGGTGAAGCCGCAGCTGAAATCGGTCACTTGTCCACAGAATTAGTATTTTCTGTACAGTGAATGGCACGTAGTGCACTATATAGGGGACAGGGAATGATTCAAACAGTGTAAATATGCTTTCCATTTAGGAAAATAAGAAGTCTGGTTTCACGCTGTGTCGCGCTAACCACCGCACCGCACACACACTCTGCTCCGGTCCAGAGACACAATAGCACGGAGCGGATCACATGCGCTAGTCGGCGCAGACCACAAAATGTATCGGTGCTATTTGAATTCTACACAGAATGCTATATTTTGTATGCTGGTGCCACTCATATGCCACCAAGCAATGCTTTGTGTGAGGTTGAGATTTATTATGAACCGTTTGTTAATGTGATGAGCAGATCTCATAGATGTGTTGATTAGTAATTATTTAAGCCGTATATGACTCAACTGATTGGTGCCTTATGTATCATGAGTAGAGGAGAAGAACTTTGTCTCAACTCTCTGCTCTCAGAGAGGTCAGCACAAATGATGGCCATAGTGAAATGATGAGCGCTTCAAACCATGTGGAAACCCATCACACATTTGTTTTGTGTCACTTCAGAGCAGGTTTGTTTCTCTCTAATTGCTCGTTATCTGTAAGAGAATGGCGTTGTCATTTCTCACCTGTTTGTAGCAGCACAGAATTTGGATGACACTGTTTCCTGTACGGTCCAGGTGTGACTCAGCACCTGTCAGAGATGTCTCTGGTACTATGGTGTCCTCTTTTGTGCAGCTTGACTGACTGTAGACACTCCAGAAAAAACATTTCCACCAGTAGCACAAGGGCTTTGCTTTATATGCACAGCACAATTTTAATTTTGCGTGTCAGTGAGGATGTCAGAATATGACATTGTCTATTGATTATATATAACAGCCAGAGTTTGCTGTACGATCTGAATCAATGACATGATACACTTTTTTTTTTTTTGATTCACATCCATAATTTTTTTTTAACAAATGCATAAAAAATTTAATTCATACTTACGATGACTTGAACATGAACATAGTCAAAATTCTTGGGGGAAAAAAAACTTGCCATCATATTTTATAATTGCTGTATTTCCTAAAAAATAAGTGACAGAGTTTTAAATTCTTATAATTTATAAGTGTCTTGAAACCGTTTTGTCTGCCAAATGGAAGTCTTTTGGTGCAACCAACATGCAGTGAAACTAAATGAAGCAAGAAATGAAATCAAGTTGTCAAGGTCAGCAAGTTTTATTTTATTTTATGAATTAAATAGAATTCTTTAATATAAAAAAAAAAATTACCGTAAAATATATTTAAAAAGTTTTTTAAAAGGTGATTAAGATGTGTACAAAGTGTGTATTCCAAGTGTAAGAAAAACATGTTATTATTTAATAGTTACCACATGACATTTTTAAAGTCGTTCAAATTGAAACTTTTGAAAATGATATACCATAAAAAAACAACATAAATACAGGATATATATATATATATATATACCTGTATATATATATCAGTGACAAATAAGACACAATAAAACTTGTATTTTAAATTTGAAAAGATTCTTTTTCCTTTCCTTTATTTGTCATTGACTCACGTATCATGCAGATCATATAATTTATGATGCTCTATTATTTTAGCATCATACATGAGCTGCTGTTTCTCTTTAAATGTATTATGCAGAGTGTTAATAACAGTAGCGGAAGCAGCATAAGGTCGACATCAAGTCTGACACACAGAGCTTCATGAACTTTATTTATTCAAACTCAGTTGAGTCTATTGTTCCTCATCTGTGCTCATCTCGACACTCTCCACCCCCGAAGAAGCCCCCACACACACACACTGGACGATCAAGTGCAAACGTAATTACTGTCGAGTGCTGTCTAATTGGCCACCATTAAGCATTAAGCAAACATTTCCACACTCCAATGTCACCACACTGTCGTTTTAACTGTTATCGTCCCCCCCCCGTTCGTCTGTCAGCGCCCTCAGCTCTGCCAAACACCACGACCACAAGACACTTTTAATGTTGAGCAGCTAATGAGAGGAGGAGTGGAAGGAAATCCACAAAGCCAGACAGGAGAAAAAAGAAGCAGAGAGCTGCCAAACTTTCTCTCCCTGTACTGTATATTTTTTTGACAGCTTTTCACAGATCTCAGCCTTTGGTGCCAAATTATTTGTCTGGTGGCTGGCTTGTGTAATTGCGTGGATGTCCTTCCCGCTTTCTGATCTATCGTTTATACAGACACAACTTCACACATGATCAATTCAGACAAGAGCGGCCAAACAGGACGTTCCGTAATTAAAGTCAGTAGGTGGGCGTGAGCAGATTTAATTAATGTCCTATTTGAACCGACATGATTAGTGTTGTTTGAGAGGACAAGCATCACTTTTGCTCATGGCACTATACTTATTTAGACTACACTGGGAGAGAAGTATATATGCATATAGATATAGATAGCAGACGCAGTCAGAGTTGCGCATGCAGAACTAAACCACTGAAATTCTGTTTTAGAACTTTGTAGTTTTATAAACTTTTCAAACTTTGAATGTATTTTCGATAGCTAGGAGCAGTGATCGAAGTGGAGGAATAGAAAAGTGTGTCTTGGCATTTTGCATTTGGTTGTAAACATTTATTTGTTTATTTTTATCTGTTTTCTTTTGCTGTGGCACTGACTACATTCCTCGCTGCTGATAGTGGAGTGAGAAACACTGGCCAGAAACATACAGATGGAAAGTGTGTTGTTTTTTTATGTATGCGTGTCTCCGTCAGGTACCGAGAAAGTTCGTCAAGCTCAGGGCTGTAAACATCTCCATGTGGTGAATCCTGATTGGTTGTGGGCCTGTTTGGAGCGCTGGGAGCGAGTCGAGGAGCGACTCTTTCCGCTGAATGAGGACTATAACAAATCACACAGGTATTTATCTCTCACAGTCTGTCTGTCTTTCCTGCTTTTCTTTATCCTTTATGTTCGTGTGTGCCTTTCAGCATTAAGATTGTAAAAACAATATTCTGTTTTTTCAGTATTTTGTCGTGTCTGCTGAACGTTTCATTGTGCTTGAACTGCACTCACTGAACTGCAACACTCATGAATAGAAAATGACAAAACCTTGCCAAACAATCTTTCAGCTTGTACTGACTCCTGCAATATTAAAGAATTATTAGATTGAGTTACCCAAAATATCTCTCATTTTGTTCCAAATACACATGACTTGGAACACAAAAGGAGATGCCTTGCAGGTTGTTAATGGAAATGAATTGTGACCAGGACTAGTGGTGTCGAAATTAATAGTTTCTACGCTGCATCGCGATGCAGACGAGGACGATTAGGTATCGGTTCATTAATAGACCATAACTGATTATAACGTACTGATGCTTTTCTGATGTCATTTGTTGTGTACGTGCTTTGTCGCGGTACCATACAATGGCAGAGGGAGGCGAGACACGAGTGCGAGTAGTTTAAAAATGCACCAACTACTTTAAAAGCCGACATCTGGGCACATTTTGGCTTCTATGAACAACCTGGTAAGCAGTGCATCGTCAATGCATCGTGATATCGAATTGAACTGAATCGATGACATGATAATCGGAATCGAACCGAACCGTGAGACCAGTATAGGTTCACACCCCTAACTAGGACTGTCATGCAAGATCTTCAGTCATTCATCATTTGATATCATTTGGCTTCAGAAGACTTTACAGCACATAACTACACTAAATTGATATGAACTACATTTGTTACCTTTAAGGCCCGTTCACAGCAAGGACGATGCCTATAATGCTAAAGATAAAGTTTTAAACATCATTCTAAATTTAAAAGAATAGCATACACCGCAGATATAACGATTATAACACCAAGGAATGATATAATTGGAATCACAGTTTTTTTCCAGCTGATGAACGCCAATCAGAATCCACCCGACTTTAAAGAGCTTGAGCACTTGAAGTGGCAGATGACTAAACTGCCTACTTGTTAACAGAACAGTATCATCTGTTGGTGTGGACTCTAATACAGTTATTGTTATAGTTATCCGAATAATTATTGTTCTTAGTGTGAACAGACCTTTACGGTGCTTTTTATGTGCTTTATGTAACCTGTTCACTTAAGACTTTAAGGGTAATTTTTGACTGATTTCATTTAACTTTTTTTTTTTGGTTTAATGTAAAATGGTTTCTATCAGAGTTGTTTGAAAAAGAGTCTTAAGTGGTCATAAAAATGTCACCTTGACTGTTCATGGACAAAATTGACTAACTGTAGGAAGTTAATGGGTATATATATATATATATGTATATATATATATATATATATATGTATATGTGTATATATAT
>NW_015546025.1:420772-423613 GCF_001515605.1 Sinocyclocheilus anshuiensis | reverse complement strand
CTCAGGACACAATTTGTGTATTTGCTTGTGCAAATAATGGTGAAACGGAAGATTTTACACCTAAAATCTAAATGAACTAAAATTCCTAAAGAAGTGCCTAATTTTATTGTTACTATATACAGTAGGGGTGTAACGGTACACGTATTCGTATTGAACATTTTTCGGTTCGATACGCATTTGTACCGAACAAATACAGCATTGTTTTAATCACTGCATGATGTACGCCGACCCACTGAGCTTCCGTCCTTAAGAACTTGTCCTATGCTTGGGGTTAGGGCGATCCAGCATAGGACTCTCTCACTCACTCACACACACATAAACACACACTCTCTCTCACACACTCACACACACATAAACACACACTCTCTCACACACACACTGTAAGCCCTGGACCACAAGATTTGGTGAGATTAGCTCAAGTTGTCCACATAGATAATGCACCAGGCAGGTATTTGGTGGAACAGAACTTAAATCTCTTTATTTCTCAATAAGGTGAGGGAGTGGGGATGGGGGAAAACTGTAACTAAAGCCTTTCTTCCTTCGGTGGTTGGTTCTTGGGGCAGCAGATCAATCTCCCTGAAGGGAAGACAGAAGAGGTGGAGGGTTAGTTAAAGTGTTCAGGCTACTCACGACCCACTGAGCTTCCGCCCTTAAGAACTTGTCCTGTGCTTGGGGTTAGGGCGATCCAGCATTCAGCATCTGCTCATCTCCCCGGCTGAGAGCCTACTGAGGCCTCTCGGTTCCCTTTTATGTGGTGGTGGCTGATTGTTCCTAACAGCCTGCAGCTGAGGCTCCCTGTTAGAGGATAAAAAGTGAACACCTGTGTTGGAGCTATCCCTGGTCCTGAACCCTCTTACTGGGTGGCCCAGCCCTTGTTGCTTCCTCTGATGGGGCTCTCCATGGTGCTGAAGGTGTTCAGTCTGCTTTGTGGGGGACCATACCTCTTTCTGGCCGCCACATACCCCCCTTTCCAGCTCCAGGCTCCCGCTTGGAGCACCCGTCCCACAGCAGTCATGTCTTCTGGACATTGCATCTGCAATCGCATGAGAATTTCCAGCCCTGTGTTCCACCTTAAATTGGAAGTCCTGCAACTGAAGAAACCAACGAGTGATTCGGCCATTTTTCCCTTTGTTTTGAGACATCCATTTGAGCGGGGCATGATCAGTTACCAAGCTAAATTTCCGCCCCAACAAGTAATATCTCAACTTCTCAACAGCCCATTTGATAGCAAGGCATTCTTTTTCTATCGTGGCATAGTTCTTCTCATGAGGAAGTAACTTACGGCTAATATACATGACTGGGTTTTCCATACCATCTTGTAGCTGGGACAGCACTGCTCCAACTCCTACCTCTGAGGCGTCTGTTTGTAACACAAAGGGTTCACTGAAGTTTGGGGCTTGCAGGATAGGTTCATAACAGAGGGCCTGCTTTAGGTCAGTGAAAGCCTGCTCTGCTCCCTTAGTCCATCTCACCTGCTTTGGGTGGCAGTTGCGGGTCAGTTCAGTTAAGGGTGCTGCTTTTGTGGCGAACATAGGAATGAAGGGTCGGTAATAACCTACTAGCCCAAGGAAGGTTCTCCTTCCCCCCTGGGGGGTCTCTGCTGGGGGAAATTCAGAGAACACTTCATGGGATTCTATGTCTTTGAGTACCTGCGCTCCTCCCAGGCCCTCTGAGGCAGTTGCTGTGGAGTCGGAACGTTCTTCCTCACCTCTATCCTCTGGGCTGGAGGCTTCTGCAGCAGTGGTCTCTTCAGGGGTTGGCGTAGGGTGGTGTTTGGACAAACGGCCCCTTCGGGGTTGGGGAGGTCTCTTCCCTTCTGCAGCTCGGTCTGTCCAGTAGGTAGCAAAGGCCGGGCAGTCTCTGCCAACCAGGACCGGGACGGGCAAGCACTCCACGACCCCTGCTCGTACTTGGAACTGGCCCCGAGGGGTAACCATGCTTACTTCAGCAGTGGGGTAGTTCCTAGTGTCCCCATGAATACAGGACACAGAAATCTCTCTACCCATGACCGGCCCTGCAAACTCTGGCCGGACTAGGGTCACCATGCTTCCAGAGTCGACAAGGGCTTCGGTGTCTCTGCCTCCAATCTTGACAGGGAACCTAGGAGCGGCTGCCCCCTCATGGGCCCAACAGGTGGTGAGAAAATGGCACTGGAGTCTTGAAGAGTCAGTGGCACTCGCCGTGGGCATGAGTTCCTCTCTGCCCGGGCAATCCCGGGCCAAGTGTCCTTCTCTTCCACATGTAAAACATCGAAACGCAACAAGATTCCGCAGAGGCCTCTCCTCCTTCCATCATCTTTAGTCATCTTAGTCAAATAATCTTGAGGCCTCCTTCCCTGGGCCTCTGTCCTTCGACAGAGTTCGGAGACTGCTGCGTTCAGGGTGGTTTGGGCCTGCAGAATGGCAGTCAGGGCGTCCTCCATTTTCTTGTGGTTTCTTGTCCGCCTAGTGGAAGGTCTGAATCACAAGCGAGGCTTCACCATTCCCGCATTCTCCACCATATGTACGCCGACCCACTGAGCTTCCGTCCTTCAGAACTTGTCCTGTGCTTGGGGTTAGGGCGATCCAGCATTCAGCATCTGCTCATCTCCCCGGCTGAGACCCTACTGAGGCCTCTTGGTTCCCTTTTATGTGGTGGTGGCTGATTGTTCCTAACAGCCTGCAGCTGAGGCTCCCTGTTAGAGGGTAAAAAGTGAACACCTGTGTTGGAGCTATCCCTGGTCCTGAACCCTCTTACTGGGTGGCCCAGCCCTTGTTGCTTCCTCTGATGGGGCTCTCCATGGTGCTGAAGGTGTTCCGTCTGCTTTGTGGGGGACCATACCTCTTTCTGGCCGCCACAATG
>NW_015546025.1:416052-420703 GCF_001515605.1 Sinocyclocheilus anshuiensis | reverse complement strand
GAGACAAAAACATTAAAACCCATTACAAACGAGGCATTTGTTGCATCCAGTGGGGACATAATTACTGATTATAATGACTTATACTGTCTTTTTACGCGTTCCGTTGCATGGCACCGCGTAAACATAAAACACTGTCTGCATTTGTGATCGGAAAAATTACAAACAAGTGCTACTCTACACTGCTCAAAACTCGCGTTTGAATCGTCAGTGGCAAATCCTTTAAATGAAACCGTACTTACAGTCTGTGAGTCAGAACAGAAATTGTAGTCTACTCCAGTGTTTCCCAACCGGGGTGCCACGGCTGTCTGTCGAGAGCAGGGGTGCCATGTAAAAGCTTTCACAACGAAACACACAGCGCCTTCACGACATGGCGGCGGCAACAACAATACTACAGCGAGAATAAAAGTTATGCCTTCTTTCTTTGTGTGAACATATGGGCGGCGTTATGCAAATCTTCCCACATCGTGATGTAGACATGTGGGGGCGTGTTAGGACTAGGCGTTTTAGGTAGGTGTGGTTGACTCTTAACTTTTATAAAGAATATCTCTTTGGATTTGAGACTTTAGTCTTTGCAACTTTACAGATCTTCTTTATGCACCAAGAGCTTGTAACACTCCAAAGAGAAAGGAAAAATTGAAATCGCATCATATGACCCCTTTAAACTTCCAGTTTTATATATTGTTACTTTTGATAAGAAACAAAGTCTCATCTTTCAATTTATGTCCATTTTATTCAGGAAATTAAAACAATAAATGCCGTTTTGGCGCTCTTTAATGAGATCGCATATAAACGCCTCAATTCAAACGGCAGCGTGACCATCTCTTCCTCTTCACTACTAGTTTTAACGTGAAATAAACATGAATGAACATCTCAGGCCTCATGTAATCGCTCAATCAGTGTTTCACCTGTGGAAAGACGTAATTAAAACCGCTTGTAAACAAAATGTCACGTAGCGTTTCATTTACCTCAGGAAGTCATCAGTGTCCACAGCTCGTTATAAATGAAGTCTAAGAGCATTTCGCAAAATATTAGACTATATACTCATTATATTTTACTTTACCTTTTAGTGTTGTCTTAATTATTTAATGTTTAAATAAATCTGTTATGAAATGAGTTATGAGAGGCACTGTGTAAATGAATATATTTCAATAACAAATATTTTAAAAACTGCATTATGTGCGATTTACATGTTTGCATACATTTTTTTAAGTTGAGTGTTGATTATTATGTTTAAAAATAAATAGTAGCCTAATTAAATTTAAGTTTGGGCTCTGTTATTAATTGTAACCTTATAGTAGGCCTAATGTAAAAGGGCTCACTGTAGTTTAGAGCATAAGCTGAGGTAGATTTTTATCCCTAAGAAAATTAATTATAATTGAATTTATTTAAAGAAAGAGCACTTTGTTCAGTAAACCACTGTTTAATTAAAAAAAAAGTTGTTTTTCCCCTGCTGTACCGTACCATGACGTCAAAACCAAAGTACGTACCGAACCGTCATGTTTGTGTACCGTTACACCCCTAATATACAGTACTTCACCCGTCCCCACCCCCTGACTTTTGGGGGTCATTTTGAACCTGAAAACTTTTTTAAAAAGCTTAGGAGGGTTAATTTTTAAGATTAGTGGTTAAACAACATCTTTTACTGTCGTCCAGGAGCAATAGTCCCGCCATGTTTCCAGACATCCCCGGGTCCGTCCCAAAGCCTCTGTTCCAGGGCCCTCCTGTTCAGCAGAAGCCCCTGTCAGCGCTGGAAATGCGGACATATGACCCCGTCACTGGCAAACTGATCCGCCGGGGTCCCCAGGCCTCCCGTCCACCCTCTTATCTGCACTCGCATGGATCGTCCATGTCAGCCAAGGGAGATCTGTCCAGCCGCAGGTACTTCATATGTCTTAATGTGTTTATGTTTCTGTATGGCGCAGTTCATACTGGTGTTCATCAAATTGAGTCACTAAATGTCAGACTCCGAATCATGAATATGTCTTACGGGTCTTTTTTTCAGATTCTGCACATTACCCAACATTTTTTATTTCTTAAGAGCAAGGGAATGTAATGTTATATTATATAATGTTTGATTATATATTTATTAGGCATCTGTATGAAAGTCCAGTGGGAAATGTGCCTGGTTAGTAAGACCTTCCCTGATGGCGTTTAAGCGGGCTATAGCGGTCATATGCTGTGCTTGTCTTTTCTTTCCCAGCTCATATTGGTTTTCTCATGCAGTCTATTTCACATTAATCTCTAAGCTCTAAATAAAATCTGCAAGAAATAAAGCATTATGCCTTGGCAGCTCTGAGATTGTGAAACAGAAATTATTAGCAAATTTCATCAGCACATTTGGCCATTGCTGTGACAAGGGAATAATAAAAACAAGCCTGTAAATGCTGATTGAATGTGAGGAAGAAAAAAACCAACTCCTGCGTCATTATCTGATGAGGACAGAAATAAATTAGAAAAGAAATAGTTCACCTTAGGAGCAGTCATTATTTACTCATAAGTTGTTCCTGTATGACTTGCTCACTGCAGTGGAATATAGAAGGAGAACTTTTAAAGAATATCCTTCTCACTCTTTTCGGTATAATCAAAGTACACGAGGACTACAGCTGTCAGGCTCAAATGACAACAAAAAGCATCATAAAAATTAATCTGAACAACTTTTTTTTAAACTTATGTTTTGATCTGTTACACACATTAACATATTGGTAACACTTTACAATAAGGTTCATTACTTAACATTAGTTACATGAACTAAGAATGATCAGTATTTTAACAGCATTTATTAATCTTAGTTAATGTTAATTTCAACAGTTACTAATGCATTATTAAAATCAAAAGTTATGCTTGTTAACATTAGTTAATGCACTGTGAATTAACATGAACTAACAATGAACAGTTGTGCTTTTATTAATAAACGTTAACAAATACTGTAACAAATGTATTGTTCATTGTTAATTATGCATTGATTAATGTTAACTAATTGTAAAGTGTTACCTAAAAATCTTCCTTAGCCCAAACTTTTGGACTGTATACAATATTAGTTTAACCTTATGGTTTCGGAAAATGCCACCACTGATTAATGTTAACTAATTGTAAAGTGTTACCTAAAAATCTTCCTTAGCCCAAACTTTTGGACTGTATACAATATTAGTTTAACCTTATGGTTTCGTAAAATGCCACCACTGATGTCTAGGCTTGCAAATCATAGAAACACACTAATATGCATGATATACATGATAAAAAATTGAGATATAGCACTGGCCCAATGTCAGCTGGCCTGCAGCTCTCTCACACTGACCCTAACCACAGCCGGCCAATCTTATTGATGAGCCTTGGGTTTATAATGGCCTGAATAAACAATGGAAATGTTGGGTTTCTGTTTTCTTTAATGCCATTTTCATATGAATAATGCAGATCTACTGTCAGGGCTTCCATCCTGGTATTTGACAGTCACAGTAGACAAAGTAACTTCAGTTTATCAGTTTATAAGAGTTATTCTGTGTGTTTTGAGGCAACAGCAAAAAACCAAATTTTTTAGGTGACCGAAACAAATCCACTGAAGATTTAGAAATGAGCTTATTAGCATAGTAATGATGCCAATGTGCTGTTTATAATCTATGTTTATAGATTCATTATGACTCTCCCTCTTTTTTACCACTCATATTCTCTTTTCCACGCTGTTCCGTACTGCATGTCAGTTGTGACACTTGAATGATTGGTGTGACGTAAAGTGGCAAAACTACTATTTTCCATTCTAATCAGCAAAAAGTTGCCTACACTCACACACTAAAAGGCCCCAATATAAGGGAAATCGAAGAATGAACAAATTAGGCCAAAAATAAATTAATTTGGAGTTTATTTCTGGAGTTCGAAACAGTTTGCCAAAATTAACTTTTAAGGTCTCTATTCTAAGGATCTAACCTTTTTTGATGTGGAAATATTCTCCGGTTCATTTCTTCTGTCAAACACTGTTGAAGTCAGACGTGAGTAGAAACATGAACATACTTAAAAAAATAAATAAAAAAAAAACATATATACAGTGCACAGCATAAATGAGTACACCCCCTCTGAAACTTAACTTTACTTAGAAGACATGTTAGGGTTCTTTGGAGATGTCATGTAGACGTAAAGCAACAAGCCTGCTTGATCAATTACCAAAGAAGAATGCCAAAATTATTCAGCAAAATAAGATTTTATTATCAAAGTGATAAAATGTTGTGTTGCAAAAATGAGTACACCCTCCTGAAAGTTACTAAATTAAAAAATTTAAAAAAATGTATAGGTTTAAGGCTATTTTTGATCAACAGGTAAGTATATTGAACCGAAACTTTTAAAGACAAGTAATTTCCTGACAATTAAAAGTGTTATATAGCCCACTGAATCATACTCAGACTTAATGCTGACAACAATGAAACCATTTGAGAGAGAACTGTCAGGAGATTTATTTCTTAGCATAAAAGAGGACAATGGTACAAGAGGAATACCAAATGATTGTTTTAAGTGTGAAAATATAGCCAAAGTAACACAGAAATTCAAAAACAATGGACTTCTGTAAAAGGCCCCTGAAATAATCAGGTCTTCACTTTAAGCTTTCATTTAGTGATGAGTGAGTTTTTGCTAGAAAAAGAGCAGGAGAAACACTGTGAAAGTGTGA